>NW_026691257.1:0-212775 GCF_020826845.1 Diceros bicornis minor
ATGGACACATGTTCTTCAGCTGGGTCTGATTTTCTCCAGACAAGCTGTCTTGGGAAGGATTTGGCCAGCCCTAAGAACCTGAAGGGAAAGGGCGGAGGGGGGTTCTCTCTCTGCCCCCGACAGCCCCGAGCTGGGTCGGTCCCTCAGACCTGGCCAGGGGCAGCCCATCCCCCGGCGCCCTTCCCCGGGGCATCCAAGGGCAGGCTCGGCGCCAGCCCCACCCCGCTCGCCACTGCCCGACCATCGTCCTCCCTCGGGGGGCCTGGGCAGGACAGGGACCCGGGTGTGGGAGGCCTCCAGATCTCAGGCCTGGCACACCGTTTACCAGGCTGCTTCCTCCTCTGACGGGGGCCCAGCACACGCCCCAGGAGACTTGGCAGCCGCCCCCAGGGCTCTAGCCTCTGGAACTCGTCCCCTTGGAAGGGGCCTGGCCCAGGTGCCAGGTTCGGCTGGTCGGCCAGCCTCCTTTGGAGAAAGCAGGCAAGCCGAGCCAGGCTTGCAGTGGCCCTGGCGTGACACCTGCCACCTCAGGCAGAGGGCCTCCCGCGTGCCCTCCATGGCGGGTTTCTCCCCGGAGCCGTGGCCTGGGCACTAGGAAGGCCGGGCCTCCCCGACTCCCGGGAGGAGGGGCTAGCCCAGTTGCGCCCTGGCCCCCAAACCCTCTGGTGCCATCTGCCTGTCTTGGCACTTCTGACTCCACAGAGCCTTTCCTACATCTGGGCTGCCTGCCGTGGCAAAGTGCAGGCGTGGGGTGAGGCCATGGCTTTGTCTTTCCAGGAAAAAATGAGCCCCTGGCCGAAGCAGCAGGCCCAGGCAGAGCCTTGAGCTTGAAGCCCAGTAGGTCTGTGGCCCTCAGGGCCAGAGCCATGCTTTCAAGGCAGGGAAGCGGCCTGCAAGCTGAGTGGGAGTGGGGAAGGGGAGGGAGACAGCTGAAGCCGAGTCCAGAAGGGCGGCGATGGAAGAGCTGCAGCTGGGTCAGAGCCTGGAGGGAGGGCGGGGCCTTCACTGAGGACCCCCCCACCCCCCCCCCCCCGAGGCCAGCCCTAGGCCCCGGCGGTCGCGCATGCGCCCTTGGCCTGTGCGGTGTGTGGGGGCTTGAACCCAAGCCCGCAGGGCTCCCGGAGCGGCCAGAGAAAGAAGGGCCCATGGAGAGGTAGGCGAGGTGGGCAGGGGGCGCCACCTTACTCTCTTCAGCTCCCGGAGGGAGAGAGACAGAGACAGAGACAGAGAGAGAGATCCCTGACCTCTGAGTCTCTGCCTTCACCGCTGGCTGGTGCCAACTCACGCGACATCCCACTTCCAGCCATCACCCCCACGCCTGCCCCGGGGCCAGCCCCACCACAGAGAGGCCGGTTGGTTCCTGCTCACCTCTGTGCCGTCCCTTCCCGACCTGACCCCAGTGCAGGGGATAAGCTTCAGACAAGTCTTTCCATGTCCCTCTGCATGACAATAGACTTCCTCCCCTCTCCCATTCCACAGGCCCACCCACCCGGGACATCCACCTTTGTCATTAGCTCAGGAGAGGATGCAAGATGAGAATCTCTGCTATTGTGTGGGGAGACTCAGTTTCCCGGGTTTCCCCCATGGACACATGTTCTTCAGCTGGGTCTGATTTTCTCCAGACAAGCTGTCTTGGGAAGGATTTGGCCAGCCCTAAGAACCTGAAGGGAAAGGGCGGAGGGGGGTTCTCTCTCTGCCCCCGACAGCCCCGAGCTGGGTCGGTCCCTCAGACCTGGCCAGGGGCAGCCCATCCCCCGGCGCCCTTCCCCGGGGCATCCAAGGGCAGGCTCGGCGCCAGCCCCACCCCGCTCGCCACTGCCCGACCATCGCCACTGCCCGACCATCGTCCTCCCTCGGGGGGCCTGGGCAGGACAGGGACCCGGCTGTGGGAGGCCTCCAGATCTCAGGCCTGGCACACCGTTTACCAGGCTGCTTCCTCCTCTGACGGGGGCCCAGCACACGCCCCAGGAGACTTGGCAGCCGCCCCCAGGGCTCTAGCCTCTGGAACTCGTCCCCTTGGAAGGGGCCTGGCCCAGGTGCCAGGTTCGGCTGGTCGGCCAGCCTCCTTTGGAGAAAGCAGGCAAGCCGAGCCAGGCTTGCAGTGGCCCTGGCGTGACACCTGCCACCTCAGGCAGAGGGCCTCCCGCGTGCCCTCCATGGCGGGTTTCTCCCCGGAGCCGTGGCCTGGGCACTAGGAAGGCCGGGCCTCCCCGACTCCCGGGAGGAGGGGCTAGCCCAGTTGCGCCCTGGCCCCCAAACCCTCTGGTGCCATCTGCCTGTCTCGGCACTTCTGACTCCACACAGCCTTTCCTACATCTGGGCTGCCTGCCGTGGCAAAGTGCAGGCGTAGGGTGAGGCCATGGCTTTGTCTTTCCAGGAAAAAATGAGCCCCTGGCCGAAGCAGCAGGCCCAGGCAGAGTCTTGAGCTTGAAGCCCAGTAGGTCTGTGGCCCTCAGGGCCAGAGCAATGCTTTCAAGGCAGGGAAGCGGCCTGCAAGCTGAGTGGGAGTGGGGGAGGGGAGGGAGACAGCTGAAGCCGAGTCCAGAAGGGCGGCGATGGAAGAGCTGCAGCTGGGTCAGAGCCTGGAGGGAGGGCGGGGCCTTCACTGAGGACCCCCCCACCCCCCCCAGGCCAGCCCTAGGCCCCGGCGGTCGCGCATGCGCCCTTGGCCTGTGCGGTGTGTGGGGGCTTGAACCCAAGCCCGCAGGGCTCCCGGAGCGGCCAGAGAAAGAAGGGCCCATGGAGAGGTAGGCGAGGTGGGCAGGGGGCGCCACCTTACTCTCTTCAGCTCCCTGAGGGAGAGAGACAGAGACAGAGACAGAGAGAGAGATCCCTGACCTCTAAGTCTCTGCCTCCACCGCTGGCTGGTGCCAAATCACGCGCCATCCCACTTCCAGCCATCACCCCCATGCCTGCCCCGGGGCCAGCCCCACCACAGAGAGGCCGGTTGGTTCCTGCTCACCTCTGTGCCGTCCCTTCCCGACCTGACCCCAGTGCAGGGGATAAGCTTCAGACAAGTCTTTCCATGTCCCTCTGCATGACAATAGACTTCCTCCCCTCTCCCATTCCACAGGCCCACCCACCCGGGACATCCACCTTTGTCATTAGCTCAGGAGAGGATGCAAGATGAGAATCTCTGCTATTGTGTGGGGAGACTCAGTTTCCCGGGTTTCCCCCATGGACACATGTTCTTCAGCTGGGTCTGATTTTCTCCAGACAAGCTGTCTTGGGAAGGATTTGGCCAGCCCTAAGAACCTGAAGGGAAAGGGCGGAGGGGGGTTCTCTCTCTGCCCCCGACAGCCCCGAGCTGGGTCGGTCCCTCAGACCTGGCCAGGGGCAGCCCATCCCCCGGCGCCCTTCCCCGGGGCATCCAAGGGCAGGCTCGGCGCCAGCCCCACCCCGCTCGCCACTGCCCGACCATCGTCCTCCCTCGGGGGGCCTGGGCAGGACAGGGACCCGGGTGTGGGAGGCCTCCAGATCTCAGGCCTGGCACACCGTTTACCAGGCTGCTTCCTCCTCTGACGGGGGCCCAGCACACGCCCCAGGAGACTTGGCAGCCGCCCCCAGGGCTCTAGCCTCTGGAACTCGTCCCCTTGGAAGGGGCCTGGCCCAGGTGCCAGGTTCGGCTGGTCGGCCAGCCTCCTTTGGAGAAAGCAGGCAAGCCGAGCCAGGCTTGCAGTGGCCCTGGCGTGACACCTGCCACCTCAGGCAGAGGGCCTCCCGCGTGCCCTCCATGGCGGGTTTCTCCCCGGAGCCGTGGCCTGGGCACTAGGAAGGCCGGGCCTCCCCGACTCCCGGGAGGAGGGGCTAGCCCAGTTGCGCCCTGGCCCCCAAACCCTCTGGTGCCATCTGCCTGTCTTGGCACTTCTGACTCCACACAGCCTTTCCTACATCTGGGCTGCCTGCCGTGGCAAAGTGCAGGCGTGGGGTGAGGCCATGGCTTTGTCTTTCCAGGAAAAAATGAGCCCCTGGCCGAAGCAGCAGGCCCAGGCAGAGCCTTGAGCTTGAAGCCCAGTAGGTCTGTGGCCCTCAGGGCCAGAGCCATGCTTTCAAGGCAGGGAAGCGGCCTGCAAGCTGAGTGGGAGTGGGGAAGGGGAGGGAGACAGCTGAAGCCGAGTCCAGAAGGGCGGCGATGGAAGAGCTGCAGCTGGGTCAGAGCCTGGAGGGAGGGCGGGGCCTTCACTGAGGACCCCCCCACCCCCCCCCCCCGAGGCCAGCCCTAGGCCCCGGCGGTCGCGCATGCGCCCTTGGCCTGTGCGGTGTGTGGGGGCTTGAACCCAAGCCCGCAGGGCTCCCGGAGCGGCCAGAGAAAGAAGGGCCCATGGAGAGGTAGGCGAGGTGGGCAGGGGGCGCCACCTTACTCTCTTCAGCTCCCGGAGGGAGAGAGACAGAGACAGAGACAGAGAGAGAGATCCCTGACCTCTGAGTCTCTGCCTCCACCGCTGGCTGGTGCCAACTCACGCGCCATCCCACTTCCAGCCATCACCCCCACGCCTGCCCCGGGGCCAGCCCCACCACAGAGAGGCCGGTTGGTTCCTGCTCACCTCTGTGCCGTCCCTTCCCGACCTGACCCCAGTGCAGGGGATAAGCTTCAGACAAGTCTTTCCATGTCCCTCTGCATGACAATAGACTTCCTCCCCTCTCCCATTCCACAGGCCCACCCACCCGGGACATCCACCTTTGTCATTAGCTCAGGAGAGGATGCAAGATGAGAATCTCTGCTATTGTGTGGGGAGACTCAGTTTCCCGGGTTTCCCCCATGGACACATGTTCTTCAGCTGGGTCTGATTTTCTCCAGACAAGCTGTCTTGGGAAGGATTTGGCCAGCCCTAAGAACCTGAAGGGAAAGGGCGGAGGGGGGTTCTCTCTCTGCCCCCGACAGCCCCGAGCTGGGTCGGTCCCTCAGACCTGGCCAGGGGCAGCCCATCCCCCGGCGCCCTTCCCCGGGGCATCCAAGGGCAGGCTCGGCGCCAGCCCCACCCCGCTCGCCACTGCCCGACCATCGCCACTGCCCGACCATCGTCCTCCCTCGGGGGGCCTGGGCAGGACAGGGACCCGGCTGTGGGAGGCCTCCAGATCTCAGGCCTGGCACACCGTTTACCAGGCTGCTTCCTCCTCTGACGGGGGCCCAGCACACGCCCCAGGAGACTTGGCAGCCGCCCCCAGGGCTCTAGCCTCTGGAACTCGTCCCCTTGGAAGGGGCCTGGCCCAGGTGCCAGGTTCGGCTGGTCGGCCAGCCTCCTTTGGAGAAAGCAGGCAAGCCGAGCCAGGCTTGCAGTGGCCCTGGCGTGACACCTGCCACCTCAGGCAGAGGGCCTCCCGCGTGCCCTCCATGGCGGGTTTCTCCCCGGAGCCGTGGCCTGGGCACTAGGAAGGCCGGGCCTCCCCGACTCCCGGGAGGAGGGGCTAGCCCAGTTGCGCCCTGGCCCCCAAACCCTCTGGTGCCATCTGCCTGTCTCGGCACTTCTGACTCCACAGAGCCTTTCCTACATCTGGGCTGCCTGCCGTGGCAAAGTGCAGGCGTGGGGTGAGGCCATGGCTTTGTCTTTCCAGGAAAAAATGAGCCCCTGGCCGAAGCAGCAGGCCCAGGCAGAGTCTTGAGCTTGAAGCCCAGTAGGTCTGTGGCCCTCAGGGCCAGAGCAATGCTTTCAAGGCAGGGAAGCGGCCTGCAAGCTGAGTGGGAGTGGGGGAGGGGAGGGAGACAGCTGAAGCCGAGTCCAGAAGGGCGGCGATGGAAGAGCTGCAGCTGGGTCAGAGCCTGGAGGGAGGGCGGGGCCTTCACTGAGGACCCCCCCACCCCCCCCAGGCCAGCCCTAGGCCCCGGCGGTCGCGCATGCGCCCTTGGCCTGTGCGGTGTGTGGGGGCTTGAACCCAAGCCCGCAGGGCTCCCGGAGCGGCCAGAGAAAGAAGGGCCCATGGAGAGGTAGGCGAGGTGGGCAGGGGGCGCCACCTTACTCTCTTCAGCTCCCTGAGGGAGAGAGACAGAGACAGAGACAGAGAGAGAGATCCCTGACCTCTAAGTCTCTGCCTCCACCGCTGGCTGGTGCCAAATCACGCGCCATCCCACTTCCAGCCATCACCCCCATGCCTGCCCCGGGGCCAGCCCCACCACAGAGAGGCCGGTTGGTTCCTGCTCACCTCTGTGCCGTCCCTTCCCGACCTGACCCCAGTGCAGGGGATAAGCTTCAGACAAGTCTTTCCATGTCCCTCTGCATGACAATAGACTTCCTCCCCTCTCCCATTCCACAGGCCCACCCACCCGGGACATCCACCTTTGTCATTAGCTCAGGAGAGGATGCAAGATGAGAATCTCTGCTATTGTGTGGGGAGACTCAGTTTCCCGGGTTTCCCCCATGGACACATGTTCTTCAGCTGGGTCTGATTTTCTCCAGACAAGCTGTCTTGGGAAGGATTTGGCCAGCCCTAAGAACCTGAAGGGAAAGGGCGGAGGGGGGTTCTCTCTCTGCCCCCGACAGCCCCGAGCTGGGTCGGTCCCTCAGACCTGGCCAGGGGCAGCCCATCCCCCGGCGCCCTTCCCCGGGGCATCCAAGGGCAGGCTCGGCGCCAGCCCCACCCCGCTCGCCACTGCCCGACCATCGCCACTGCCCGACCATCGTCCTCCCTCGGGGGGCCTGGGCAGGACAGGGACCCGGCTGTGGGAGGCCTCCAGATCTCAGGCCTGGCACACCGTTTACCAGGCTGCTTCCTCCTCTGACGGGGGCCCAGCACACGCCCCAGGAGACTTGGCAGCCGCCCCCAGGGCTCTAGCCTCTGGAACTCGTCCCCTTGGAAGGGGCCTGGCCCAGGTGCCAGGTTCGGCTGGTCGGCCAGCCTCCTTTGGAGAAAGCAGGCAAGCCGAGCCAGGCTTGCAGTGGCCCTGGCGTGACACCTGCCACCTCAGGCAGAGGGCCTCCCGCGTGCCCTCCATGGCGGGTTTCTCCCCGGAGCCGTGGCCTGGGCACTAGGAAGGCCGGGCCTCCCCGACTCCCGGGAGGAGGGGCTAGCCCAGTTGCGCCCTGGCCCCCAAACCCTCTGGTGCCATCTGCCTGTCTCGGCACTTCTGACTCCACACAGCCTTTCCTACCTCTGGGCTGCCTGCCGTGGCAAAGTGCAGGCGTGGGGTGAGGCCATGGCTTTGTCTTTCCAGGAAAAAATGAGCCCCTGGCCGAAGCAGCAGGCCCAGGCAGAGCCTTGAGCTTGAAGCCCAGTAGGTCTGTGGCCCTCAGGGCCAGAGCAATGCTTTCAAGGCAGGGAAGCGGCCTGCAAGCTGAGTGGGAGTGGGGGAGGGGAGGGAGAACAGCTGAAGCCGAGTCCAGAAGGGCGGCGATGGAAGAGCTGCAGCTGGGTCAGAGCCTGGAGGGAGGGCGGGGCCTTCACTGAGGACCCCCCCGCCCCCCGAGGCCAGCCCTAGGCCCCGGCGGTCGCGCATGCGCCCTTGGCCTGTGCGGTGTGTGGGGGCTTGAACCCAAGCCCGCAGGGCTCCCGGAGCGGCCAGAGAAAGAAGGGCCCATGGAGAGGTAGGCGAGGTGGGCAGGGGGCGCCACCTTACTCTCCTCAGCTCCCTGAGGGAGAGAGAGAGAGACAGAGACAGAGAGAGAGATCCCTGACCTCTGAGTCTCTGCCTTCACCGCTGGCTGGTGCTAACTCACGCGCCATCCCACTTCCAACCATCACCCCCACGCCTGCCTCGGGGCCAGCCCCACCACAGAGAGGCCGGTTGGTTCCTGCTCACCTCTGTGCCGTCCCTTCCCTACCTGACCCCAGTGCAGGGGATAAGCTTCAGACAAGTCTTTCCATGTCCCTCTGCATGACAATAGACTTCCTCCCCTCTCCCATTCCACAGGCCCACCCAGGACATCCACCTTTGTCATTAGCTCAGGAGAGGATGCAAGATGAGAATCTCTGCTATTGTGTGGGGAGACTCAGTTTCCCGGGTTTCCCCCATGGACACATGTTCTTCAGCTGGGTCTGATTTTCTCCAGACAAGCTGTCTTGGGAAGGATTTGGCCAGCCCTAAGAACCTGAAGGGAAAGGGCGGAGGGGGGTTCTCTCTCTGCCCCCGACAGCCCCGAGCTGGGTCGGTCCCTCAGCCCTGGCCAGGGGCAGACCATCCCCCGGCGCCCTTCCCCAGGGCATCCAAGGGCAGGCTCGGTGCCAGCCCCACCCCGCTCGCCACTGCCCGACCATCGTCCTCCCTCGGGGGGCCTGGGCAGGACAGGGACCCGGGTGTGGGAGGCCTCCAGATCTCAGGCTGGCACACCGTTTACCAGGCTGCTTCCTCCTCTGACGGGGGCCCAGCACACGCCCCAGGAGACTTGGCAGCCGCCCCCAGGTTTCTAGCCTCTGGAACTCGTCCCCTTGGAAGGGGCCTGGCCCTGGTGCCAGGTTCGGCTGGTCGGCCAGCCTCCTTTGGAGAAAGCAGGCAAGCCAAGCCAGGCTTGCAGTGGCCCTGGCGTGACACCTGCCACCTCAGGCAGAGGGCCTCCCGCGTGCCCTCCATGGCGGGTTTCTCCCCGGAGCCGTGGCCTGGGCACTAGGAAGGCCGGGCCTCCCCGACTCCCGGGAGGAGGGGCTAGCGCAGTTGCGCCCTGGCCCCCAAACCCTCTGGTGCCATCTGCCTGTCTCGGCACTTCTGACTCCACAGAGCCTTTCCTGCATCTGGGCTGCCTGCCGTGGCAAAGTGCAGGCGTGGGGTGAGGCCATGGTTTTGTCTTTCCAGGAAAAAATGAGCCCCTGGCCGAAGCAGCAGGCCCAGGCAGAGCCTTGAGCTTGAAGCCCAGTAGGTCTGTGGCCCTCAGGGCCAGAGCCATGCTTTCAAGGCAGGGAAGCGGCCTGCAAGCTGAGTGGGAGTGGGGGAGGTGAGGGAGACAGCTGAAGCCGAGTCCAGAAGGGCGGCGATGGAAGAGCTGCAGCTGGGTCAGAGCCTGGAGGGAGGGCGGGGCCTTCACTGAGGACCCCCCCCACCCCGAGGTCAGCCCTAAGCCCAGGCGGTCACGCATGCGCCCTTGGCCTGTGCGGTGTGTGGGGGGTTGAACCCAAGCCCGCAGTGCTCCCGGAGCGGCCAGAGAAAGAAGGGCCCATGGAGAGGTAGGCGAGGTGGGCAGGGGGCGCCACCTTGCTCTCCTCAGCTCCCTGAGGGAGAGAGACAGTGACAGAGACAGAGAGAGAGATCCCTGACCTCTGAGTCTCTGCCTCCACCGCTGGCTGGTGCCAACTCACGCGCCATCCCACTTCCAGCCATCACCCCCACGCCTGCCCCGGGGCCAGCCCCACCACAGAGAGGCCGGTTGGTTCCTGCTCACCTCTGTGCCGTCCCTTCCCGACCTGACCCCAGTGCACGGGATAAGCTTCAGACAAGTCTTTCCATGTCCCTCTGCATGACAATAGACTTCCTCCCCTCTCCCATTCCACAGGCCCACCCGGGACATCCACCTTTGTCATTAGCTCAGGAGAGGATGCAAGATGAGAATCTCTGCTATTGTGTGGGGAGACTCAGTTTCCCGGGTTTCCCCCATGGACACATGTTCTTCAGCTGGGTCTGATTTTCTCCAGACAAGCTGTCTTGGGAAGAATTTGGCCAGCCCTAAGAACCTGAAGGGAAAGGGCGGAGGGGGGTTCTCTCTCTGCCCCCGACAGCCCCGAGCTGGGTCGGTCCCTCAGACCTGGCCAGGGGCAGCCCATCCCCCGGCGCCCTTCCCCGGGGCATCCAAGGGCAGGCTCGGCGCCAGCCCCACCCCGCTCGCCACTGCCCGACCATCGTCCTCCCTCGGGGGGCCTGGGCAGGACAGGGACCCGGCTGTGGGAGGCCTCCAGATCTCAGGCCTGGCACACCGTTTACCAGGCTGCTTCCTCCTCTGACGGGGGCCCAGCACACGCCCCAGGAGACTTGGCAGCCGCCCCCAGGGCTCTAGCCTCTGGAACTCGTCCCCTTGGAAGGGGCCTGGCCCAGGTGCCAGGTTCGGCTGGTCGGCCAGCCTCCTTTGGAGAAAGCAGGCAAGCCGAGCCAGGCTTGCAGTGGCCCTGGCGTGACACCTGCCACCTCAGGCAGAGGGCCTCCCGCGTGCCCTCCATGGCGGGTTTCTCCCCGGAGCCGTGGCCTGGGCACTAGGAAGGCCGGGCCTCCCCGACTCCCGGGAGGAGGGGCTAGCCCAGTTGCGCCCTGGCCCCCAAACCCTCTGGTGCCATCTGCCTGTCTCGGCACTTCTGACTCCACACAGCCTTTCCTACATCTGGGCTGCCTGCCGTGGCAAAGTGCAGGCGTGGGGTGAGGCCATGGCTTTGTCTTTCCAGGAAAAAATGAGCCCCTGGCCGAAGCAGCAGGCCCAGGCAGAGTCTTGAGCTTGAAGCCCAGTAGGTCTGTGGCCCTCAGGGCCAGAGCAATGCTTTCAAGGCAGGGAAGCGGCCTGCAAGCTGAGTGGGAGTGGGGGAGGGGAGGGAGACAGCTGAAGCCGAGTCCAGAAGGGCGGCGATGGAAGAGCTGCAGCTGGGTCAGAGCCTGGAGGGAGGGCGGTGCCTTCACTGAGGACACCCCCACCCCCCCCCAGGCCAGCCCTAGGCCCCGGCGGTCGCGCATGCGCCCTTGGCCTGTGCGGTGTGTGGGGGCTTGAACCCAAGCCCGCAGGGCTCCCGGAGCGGCCAGAGAAAGAAGGGCCCATGGAGAGGTAGGCGAGGTGGGCAGGGGGCGCCACCTTACTCTCTTCAGCTCCCTGAGGGAGAGAGACAGAGACAGAGACAGAGAGAGAGATCCCTGACCTCTAAGTCTCTGCCTCCACCGCTGGCTGGTGCCAAATCACGCGCCATCCCACTTCCAGCCATCACCCCCATGCCTGCCCCGGGGCCAGCCCCACCACAGAGAGGCCGGTTGGTTCCTGCTCACCTCTGTGCCGTCCCTTCCCGACCTGACCCCAGTGCAGGGGATAAGCTTCAGACAAGTCTTTCCATGTCCCTCTGCATGACAATAGACTTCCTCCCCTCTCCCATTCCACAGGCCCACCCACCCGGGACATCCACCTTTGTCATTAGCTCAGGAGAGGATGCAAGATGAGAATCTCTGCTATTGTGTGGGGAGACTCAGTTTCCCGGGTTTCCCCCATGGACACATGTTCTTCAGCTGGGTCTGATTTTCTCCAGACAAGCTGTCTTGGGAAGGATTTGGCCAGCCCTAAGAACCTGAAGGGAAAGGGCGGAGGGGGGTTCTCTCTCTGCCCCCGAAAGCCCCGAGCTGGGTCGGTCCCTCAGACCTGGCCAGGGGCAGCCCATCCCCCGGCGCCCTTCCCCGGGGCATCCAAGGGCAGGCTCGGCGCCAGCCCCACCCCGCTCGCCACTGCCCGACCATCGCCACTGCCCGACCATCGTCCTCCCTCGGGGGGCCTGGGCAGGACAGGGACCCGGCTGTGGGAGGCCTCCAGATCTCAGGCCTGGCACACCGTTTACCAGGCTGCTTCCTCCTCTGACGGGGGCCCAGCACACGCCCCAGGAGACTTGGCAGCCGCCCCCAGGGCTCTAGCCTCTGGAACTCGTCCCCTTGGAAGGGGCCTGGCCCAGGTGCCAGGTTCGGCTGGTCGGCCAGCCTCCTTTGGAGAAAGCAGGCAAGCCGAGCCAGGCTTGCAGTGGCCCTGGCGTGACACCTGCCACCTCAGGCAGAGGGCCTCCCGCGTGCCCTCCATGGCGGGTTTCTCCCCGGAGCCGTGGCCTGGGCACTAGGAAGGCCGGGCCTCCCCGACTCCCGGGAGGAGGGGCTAGCCCAGTTGCGCCCTGGCCCCCAAACCCTCTGGTGCCATCTGCCTGTCTCGGCACTTCTGACTCCACAGAGCCTTTCCTACATCTGGGCTGCCTGCCGTGGCAAAGTGCAGGCGTGGGGTGAGGCCATGGCTTTGTCTTTCCAGGAAAAAATGAGCCCCTGGCCGAAGCAGCAGGCCCAGGCAGAGTCTTGAGCTTGAAGCCCAGTAGGTCTGTGGCCCTCAGGGCCAGAGCCATGCTTTCAAGGCAGGGAAGCGGCCTGCAAGCTGAGTGGGAGTGGGGAAGGGGAGGGAGACAGCTGAAGCCGAGTCCAGAAGGGCGGCGATGGAAGAGCTGCAGCTGGGTCAGAGCCTAAAGGGAGGGCGGGGCCTTCACTGAGGACCCCCCCACCCCCCCCCCCCCGAGGCCAGCCCTAGGCCCCGGCGGTCGCGCATGCGCCCTTGGCCTGTGCGGTGTGTGGGGGCTTGAACCCAAGCCCGCAGGGCTCCCGGAGCGGCCAGAGAAAGAAGGGCCCATGGAGAGGTAGGCGAGGTGGGCAGGGGGCGCCACCTTACTCTCTTCAGCTCCCGGAGGGAGAGAGACAGAGACAGAGACAGAGAGAGAGATCCCTGACCTCTGAGTCTCTGCCTTCACCGCTGGCTGGTGCCAACTCACGCGCCATCCCACTTCCAGCCATCACCCCCACGCCTGCCCCGGGGCCAGCCCCACCACA
Organism: Diceros bicornis minor; assembly: GCF_020826845.1. Classification (NCBI taxonomy): domain Eukaryota; kingdom Metazoa; phylum Chordata; class Mammalia; order Perissodactyla; family Rhinocerotidae; genus Diceros; species Diceros bicornis. Next base: position 12,452 of record NW_026691257.1, read on the forward strand.
GAGAGGCCGGTTGGTTCCTGCTCACCTCTGTGCCGTCCCTTCCCGACCTGACCCCAGTGCAGGGGATAAGCTTCAGACAAGTCTTTCCATGTCCCTCTGCATGACAATAGACTTCCTCCCCTCTCCCATTCCACAGGCCCACCCACCCGGGACATCCACCTTTGTCATTAGCTCAGGAGAGGATGCAAGATGAGAATCTCTGCTATTGTGTGGGGAGACTCAGTTTCCCGGGTTTCCCCCATGGACACATGTTCTTCAGCTGGGTCTGATTTTCTCCAGACAAGCTGTTTTGGGAAGGATTTGGCCAGCCCTAAGAACCTGAAGGGAAAGGGCGGAGGGGGGTTCTCTCTCTGCCCCCGACAGCCCCGAGCTGGGTCGGTCCCTCAGACCTGGCCAGGGGCAGCCCATCCCCCGGCGCCCTTCCCCGGGGCATCCAAGGGCAGGCTCGGCGCCAGCCCCACCCCGCTCGCCACTGCCCGACCATCGCCACTGCCCGACCATCGTCCTCCCTCGGGGGGCCTGGGCAGGACAGGGACCCGGCTGTGGGAGGCCTCCAGATCTCAGGCCTGGCACACCGTTTACCAGGCTGCTTCCTCCTCTGACGGGGGCCCAGCACACGCCCCAGGAGACTTGGCAGCCGCCCCCAGGGCTCTAGCCTCTGGAACTCGTCCCCTTGGAAGGGGCCTGGCCCAGGTGCCAGGTTCGGCTGGTCGGCCAGCCTCCTTTGGAGAAAGCAGGCAAGCCGAGCCAGGCTTGCAGTGGCCCTGGCGTGACACCTGCCACCTCAGGCAGAGGGCCTCCCGCGTGCCCTCCATGGCGGGTTTCTCCCCGGAGCCGTGGCCTGGGCACTAGGAAGGCCGGGCCTCCCCGACTCCCGGGAGGAGGGGCTAGCCCAGTTGCGCCCTGGCCCCCAAACCCTCTGGTGCCATCTGCCTGTCTCGGCACTTCTGACTCCACACAGCCTTTCCTACATCTGGGCTGCCTGCCGTGGCAAAGTGCAGGCGTGGGGTGAGGCCATGGCTTTGTCTTTCCAGGAAAAAATGAGCCCCTGGCCGAAGCAGCAGGCCCAGGCAGAGTCTTGAGCTTGAAGCCCAGTAGGTCTGTGGCCCTCAGGGCCAGAGCAATGCTTTCAAGGCAGGGAAGCGGCCTGCAAGCTGAGTGGGAGTGGGGGAGGGGAGGGAGACAGCTGAAGCCGAGTCCAGAAGGGCGGCGATGGAAGAGCTGCAGCTGGGTCAGAGCCTGGAGGGAGGGCGGGGCCTTCACTGAGGACCCCCCCACCCCCCCCCAGGCCAGCCCTAGGCCCCGGCGGTCGCGCATGCGCCCTTGGCCTGTGCGGTGTGTGGGGGCTTGAACCCAAGCCCGCAGGGCTCCCGGAGCGGCCAGAGAAAGAAGGGCCCATGGAGAGGTAGGCGAGGTGGGCAGGGGGCGCCACCTTACTCTCTTCAGCTCCCTGAGGGAGAGAGACAGAGACAGAGACAGAGAGAGAGATCCCTGACCTCTAAGTCTCTGCCTCCACCGCTGGCTGGTGCCAAATCACGCGCCATCCCACTTCCAGCCATCACCCCCATGCCTGCCCCGGGGCCAGCCCCACCACAGAGAGGCCGGTTGGTTCCTGCTCACCTCTGTGCCGTCCCTTCCCGACCTGACCCCAGTGCAGGGGATAAGCTTCAGACAAGTCTTTCCATGTCCCTCTGCATGACAATAGACTTCCTCCCCTCTCCCATTCCACAGGCCCACCCACCCGGGACATCCACCTTTGTCATTAGCTCAGGAGAGGATGCAAGATGAGAATCTCTGCTATTGTGTGGGGAGACTCAGTTTCCCGGGTTTCCCCCATGGACACATGTTCTTCAGCTGGGTCTGATTTTCTCCAGACAAGCTGTCTTGGGAAGGATTTGGCCAGCCCTAAGAACCTGAAGGGAAAGGGCGGAGGGGGGTTCTCTCTCTGCCCCCGACAGCCCCGAGCTGGGTCGGTCCCTCAGACCTGGCCAGGGGCAGCCCATCCCCCGGCGCCCTTCCCCGGGGCATCCAAGGGCAGGCTCGGCGCCAGCCCCACCCCGCTCGCCACTGCCCGACCATCGCCACTGCCCGACCATCGTCCTCCCTCGGGGGGCCTGGGCAGGACAGGGACCCGGCTGTGGGAGGCCTCCAGATCTCAGGCCTGGCACACCGTTTACCAGGCTGCTTCCTCCTCTGACGGGGGCCCAGCACACGCCCCAGGAGACTTGGCAGCCGCCCCCAGGGCTCTAGCCTCTGGAACTCGTCCCCTTGGAAGGGGCCTGGCCCAGGTGCCAGGTTCGGCTGGTCGGCCAGCCTCCTTTGGAGAAAGCAGGCAAGCCGAGCCAGGCTTGCAGTGGCCCTGGCGTGACACCTGCCACCTCAGGCAGAGGGCCTCCCGCGTGCCCTCCATGGCGGGTTTCTCCCCGGAGCCGTGGCCTGGGCACTAGGAAGGCCGGGCCTCCCCGACTCCCGGGAGGAGGGGCTAGCCCAGTTGCGCCCTGGCCCCCAAACCCTCTGGTGCCATCTGCCTGTCTCGGCACTTCTGACTCCACAGAGCCTTTCCTACATCTGGGCTGCCTGCCGTGGCAAAGTGCAGGCGTGGGGTGAGGCCATGGCTTTGTCTTTCCAGGAAAAAATGAGCCCCTGGCCGAAGCAGCAGGCCCAGGCAGAGCCTTGAGCTTGAAGCCCAGTAGGTCTGTGGCCCTCAGGGCCAGAGCCATGCTTTCAAGGCAGGGAAGCGGCCTGCAAGCTGAGTGGGAGTGGGGAAGGGGAGGGAGACAGCTGAAGCCGAGTCCAGAAGGGCGGCGATGGAAGAGCTGCAGCTGGGTCAGAGCCTGGAGGGAGGGCGGGGCCTTCACTGAGGACCCCCCCACCCCCCCCAGGCCAGCCCTAGGCCCCGGCGGTCGCGCATGCGCCCTTGGCCTGTGCGGTGTGTGGGGGCTTGAACCCAAGCCCGCAGGGCTCCCGGAGCGGCCAGAGAAAGAAGGGCCCATGGAGAGGTAGGCGAGGTGGGCAGGGGGCGCCACCTTACTCTCTTCAGCTCCCGGAGGGAGAGAGACAGAGACAGAGACAGAGAGAGAGATCCCTGACCTCTGAGTCTCTGCCTTCACCGCTGGCTGGTGCCAACTCACGCGCCATCCCACTTCCAGCCATCACCCCCACGCCTGCCCCGGGGCCAGCCCCACCACAGAGAGGCCGGTTGGTTCCTGCTCACCTCTGTGCCGTCCCTTCCCGACCTGACCCCAGTGCAGGGGATAAGCTTCAGACAAGTCTTTCCATGTCCCTCTGCATGACAATAGACTTCCTCCCCTCTCCCATTCCACAGGCCCACCCACCCGGGACATCCACCTTTGTCATTAGCTCAGGAGAGGATGCAAGATGAGAATCTCTGCTATTGTGTGGGGAGACTCAGTTTCCCGGGTTTCCCCCATGGACACATGTTCTTCAGCTGGGTCTGATTTTCTCCAGACAAGCTGTCTTGGGAAGGATTTGGCCAGCCCTAAGAACCTGAAGGGAAAGGGCGGAGGGGGGTTCTCTCTCTGCCCCCGACAGCCCCGAGCTGGGTCGGTCCCTCAGACCTGGCCAGGGGCAGCCCATCCCCCGGCGCCCTTCCCCGGGGCATCCAAGGGCAGGCTCGGCGCCAGCCCCACCCCGCTCGCCACTGCCCGACCATCGCCACTGCCCGACCATCGTCCTCCCTCGGGGGGCCTGGGCAGGACAGGGACCCGGCTGTGGGAGGCCTCCAGATCTCAGGCCTGGCACACCGTTTACCAGGCTGCTTCCTCCTCTGACGGGGGCCCAGCACACGCCCCAGGAGACTTGGCAGCCGCCCCCAGGGCTCTAGCCTCTGGAACTCGTCCCCTTGGAAGGGGCCTGGCCCAGGTGCCAGGTTCGGCTGGTCGGCCAGCCTCCTTTGGAGAAAGCAGGCAAGCCGAGCCAGGCTTGCAGTGGCCCTGGCGTGACACCTGCCACCTCAGGCAGAGGGCCTCCCGCGTGCCCTCCATGGCGGGTTTCTCCCCGGAGCCGTGGCCTGGGCACTAGGAAGGCCGGGCCTCCCCGACTCCCGGGAGGAGGGGCTAGCCCAGTTGCGCCCTGGCCCCCAAACCCTCTGGTGCCATCTGCCTGTCTCGGCACTTCTGACTCCACACAGCCTTTCCTACATCTGGGCTGCCTGCCGTGGCAAAGTGCAGGCGTGGGGTGAGGCCATGGCTTTGTCTTTCCAGGAAAAAATGAGCCCCTGGCCGAAGCAGCAGGCCCAGGCAGAGTCTTGAGCTTGAAGCCCAGTAGGTCTGTGGCCCTCAGGGCCAGAGCAATGCTTTCAAGGCAGGGAAGCGGCCTGCAAGCTGAGTGGGAGTGGGGGAGGGGAGGGAGACAGCTGAAGCCGAGTCCAGAAGGGCGGCGATGGAAGAGCTGCAGCTGGGTCAGAGCCTGGAGGGAGGGCGGGGCCTTCACTGAGGACCCCCCCACCCCCCCCAGGCCAGCCCTAGGCCCCGGCGGTCGCGCATGCGCCCTTGGCCTGTGCGGTGTGTGGGGGCTTGAACCCAAGCCCGCAGGGCTCCCGGAGCGGCCAGAGAAAGAAGGGCCCATGGAGAGGTAGGCGAGGTGGGCAGGGGGCGCCACCTTACTCTCTTCAGCTCCCTGAGGGAGAGAGACAGAGACAGAGACAGAGAGAGAGATCCCTGACCTCTAAGTCTCTGCCTCCACCGCTGGCTGGTGCCAAATCACGCGCCATCCCACTTCCAGCCATCACCCCCATGCCTGCCCCGGGGCCAGCCCCACCACAGAGAGGCCGGTTGGTTCCTGCTCACCTCTGTGCCGTCCCTTCCCGACCTGACCCCAGTGCAGGGGATAAGCTTCAGACAAGTCTTTCCATGTCCCTCTGCATGACAATAGACTTCCTCCCCTCTCCCATTCCACAGGCCCACCCACCCGGGACATCCACCTTTGTCATTAGCTCAGGAGAGGATGCAAGATGAGAATCTCTGCTATTGTGTGGGGAGACTCAGTTTCCCGGGTTTCCCCCATGGACACATGTTCTTCAGCTGGGTCTGATTTTCTCCAGACAAGCTGTCTTGGGAAGGATTTGGCCAGCCCTAAGAACCTGAAGGGAAAGGGCGGAGGGGGGTTCTCTCTCTGCCCCCGACAGCCCCGAGCTGGGTCGGTCCCTCAGACCTGGCCAGGGGCAGCCCATCCCCCGGCGCCCTTCCCCGGGGCATCCAAGGGCAGGCTCGGCGCCAGCCCCACCCCGCTCGCCACTGCCCGACCATCGCCACTGCCCGACCATCGTCCTCCCTCGGGGGGCCTGGGCAGGACAGGGACCCGGCTGTGGGAGGCCTCCAGATCTCAGGCCTGGCACACCGTTTACCAGGCTGCTTCCTCCTCTGACGGGGGCCCAGCACACGCCCCAGGAGACTTGGCAGCCGCCCCCAGGGCTCTAGCCTCTGGAACTCGTCCCCTTGGAAGGGGCCTGGCCCAGGTGCCAGGTTCGGCTGGTCGGCCAGCCTCCTTTGGAGAAAGCAGGCAAGCCGAGCCAGGCTTGCAGTGGCCCTGGCGTGACACCTGCCACCTCAGGCAGAGGGCCTCCCGCGTGCCCTCCATGGCGGGTTTCTCCCCGGAGCCGTGGCCTGGGCACTAGGAAGGCCGGGCCTCCCCGACTCCCGGGAGGAGGGGCTAGCCCAGTTGCGCCCTGGCCCCCAAACCCTCTGGTGCCATCTGCCTGTCTCGGCACTTCTGACTCCACAGAGCCTTTCCTACATCTGGGCTGCCTGCCGTGGCAAAGTGCAGGCGTGGGGTGAGGCCATGGCTTTGTCTTTCCAGGAAAAAATGAGCCCCTGGCCGAAGCAGCAGGCCCAGGCAGAGCCTTGAGCTTGAAGCCCAGTAGGTCTGTGGCCCTCAGGGCCAGAGCCATGCTTTCAAGGCAGGGAAGCGGCCTGCAAGCTGAGTGGGAGTGGGGAAGGGGAGGGAGACAGCTGAAGCCGAGTCCAGAAGGGCGGCGATGGAAGAGCTGCAGCTGGGTCAGAGCCTGGAGGGAGGGCGGGGCCTTCACTGAGGACCCCCCCACCCCCCCCAGGCCAGCCCTAGGCCCCGGCGGTCGCGCATGCGCCCTTGGCCTGTGCGGTGTGTGGGGGCTTGAACCCAAGCCCGCAGGGCTCCCGGAGCGGCCAGAGAAAGAAGGGCCCATGGAGAGGTAGGCGAGGTGGGCAGGGGGCGCCACCTTACTCTCTTCAGCTCCCGGAGGGAGAGAGACAGAGACAGAGACAGAGAGAGAGATCCCTGACCTCTGAGTCTCTGCCTTCACCGCTGGCTGGTGCCAACTCACGCGCCATCCCACTTCCAGCCATCACCCCCACGCCTGCCCCGGGGCCAGCCCCACCACAGAGAGGCCGGTTGGTTCCTGCTCACCTCTGTGCCGTCCCTTCCCGACCTGACCCCAGTGCAGGGGATAAGCTTCAGACAAGTCTTTCCATGTCCCTCTGCATGACAATAGACTTCCTCCCCTCTCCCATTCCACAGGCCCACCCACCCGGGACATCCACCTTTGTCATTAGCTCAGGAGAGGATGCAAGATGAGAATCTCTGCTATTGTGTGGGGAGACTCAGTTTCCCGGGTTTCCCCCATGGACACATGTTCTTCAGCTGGGTCTGATTTTCTCCAGACAAGCTGTCTTGGGAAGGATTTGGCCAGCCCTAAGAACCTGAAGGGAAAGGGCGGAGGGGGGTTCTCTCTCTGCCCCCGACAGCCCCGAGCTGGGTCGGTCCCTCAGACCTGGCCAGGGGCAGCCCATCCCCCGGCGCCCTTCCCTGGGGCATCCAAGGGCAGGCTCGGCGCCAGCCCCACCCCGCTCGCCACTGCCCGACCATCGCCACTGCCCGACCATCGTCCTCCCTCGGGGGGCCTGGGCAGGACAGGGACCCGGCTGTGGGAGGCCTCCAGATCTCAGGCCTGGCACACCGTTTACCAGGCTGCTTCCTCCTCTGACGGGGGCCCAGCACACGCCCCAGGAGACTTGGCAGCCGCCCCCAGGGCTCTAGCCTCTGGAACTCGTCCCCTTGGAAGGGGCCTGGCCCAGGTGCCAGGTTCGGCTGGTCGGCCAGCCTCCTTTGGAGAAAGCAGGCAAGCCGAGCCAGGCTTGCAGTGGCCCTGGCGTGACACCTGCCACCTCAGGCAGAGGGCCTCCCGCGTGCCCTCCATGGCGGGTTTCTCCCCGGAGCCGTGGCCTGGGCACTAGGAAGGCCGGGCCTCCCCGACTCCCGGGAGGAGGGGCTAGCCCAGTTGCGCCCTGGCCCCCAAACCCTCTGGTGCCATCTGCCTGTCTCGGCACTTCTGACTCCACAGAGCCTTTCCTACATCTGGGCTGCCTGCCGTGGCAAAGTGCAGGCGTGGGGTGAGGCCATGGCTTTGTCTTTCCAGGAAAAAATGAGCCCCTGGCCGAAGCAGCAGGCCCAGGCAGAGCCTTGAGCTTGAAGCCCAGTAGGTCTGTGGCCCTCAGGGCCAGAGCCATGCTTTCAAGGCAGGGAAGCGGCCTGCAAGCTGAGTGGGAGTGGGGAAGGGGAGGGAGACAGCTGAAGCCGAGTCCAGAAGGGCGGCGATGGAAGAGCTGCAGCTGGGTCAGAGCCTGGAGGGAGGGCGGGGCCTTCACTGAGGACCCCCCCACCCCCCCCAGGCCAGCCCTAGGCCCCGGCGGTCGCGCATGCGCCCTTGGCCTGTGCGGTGTGTGGGGGCTTGAACCCAAGCCCGCAGGGCTCCCGGAGCGGCCAGAGAAAGAAGGGCCCATGGAGAGGTAGGCGAGGTGGGCAGGGGGCGCCACCTTACTCTCTTCAGCTCCCGGAGGGAGAGAGACAGAGACAGAGACAGAGAGAGAGATCCCTGACCTCTGAGTCTCTGCCTTCACCGCTGGCTGGTGCCAACTCACGCGCCATCCCACTTCCAGCCATCACCCCCACGCCTGCCCCGGGGCCAGCCCCACCACAGAGAGGCCGGTTGGTTCCTGCTCACCTCTGTGCCGTCCCTTCCCGACCTGACCCCAGTGCAGGGGATAAGCTTCAGACAAGTCTTTCCATGTCCCTCTGCATGACAATAGACTTCCTCCCCTCTCCCATTCCACAGGCCCACCCACCCGGGACATCCACCTTTGTCATTAGCTCAGGAGAGGATGCAAGATGAGAATCTCTGCTATTGTGTGGGGAGACTCAGTTTCCCGGGTTTCCCCCATGGACACATGTTCTTCAGCTGGGTCTGATTTTCTCCAGACAAGCTGTCTTGGGAAGGATTTGGCCAGCCCTAAGAACCTGAAGGGAAAGGGCGGAGGGGGGTTCTCTCTCTGCCCCCGACAGCCCCGAGCTGGGTCGGTCCCTCAGACCTGGCCAGGGGCAGCCCATCCCCCGGCGCCCTTCCCCGGGGCATCCAAGGGCAGGCTCGGCGCCAGCCCCACCCCGCTCGCCACTGCCCGACCATCGCCACTGCCCGACCATCGTCCTCCCTCGGGGGGCCTGGGCAGGACAGGGACCCGGCTGTGGGAGGCCTCCAGATCTCAGGCCTGGCACACCGTTTACCAGGCTGCTTCCTCCTCTGACGGGGGCCCAGCACACGCCCCAGGAGACTTGGCAGCCGCCCCCAGGGCTCTAGCCTCTGGAACTCGTCCCCTTGGAAGGGGCCTGGCCCAGGTGCCAGGTTCGGCTGGTCGGCCAGCCTCCTTTGGAGAAAGCAGGCAAGCCGAGCCAGGCTTGCAGTGGCCCTGGCGTGACACCTGCCACCTCAGGCAGAGGGCCTCCCGCGTGCCCTCCATGGCGGGTTTCTCCCCGGAGCCGTGGCCTGGGCACTAGGAAGGCCGGGCCTCCCCGACTCCCGGGAGGAGGGGCTAGCCCAGTTGCGCCCTGGCCCCCAAACCCTCTGGTGCCATCTGCCTGTCTCGGCACTTCTGACTCCACAGAGCCTTTCCTACATCTGGGCTGCCTGCCGTGGCAAAGTGCAGGCGTGGGGTGAGGCCATGGCTTTGTCTTTCCAGGAAAAAATGAGCCCCTGGCCGAAGCAGCAGGCCCAGGCAGAGCCTTGAGCTTGAAGCCCAGTAGGTCTGTGGCCCTCAGGGCCAGAGCCATGCTTTCAAGGCAGGGAAGCGGCCTGCAAGCTGAGTGGGAGTGGGGAAGGGGAGGGAGACAGCTGAAGCCGAGTCCAGAAGGGCGGCGATGGAAGAGCTGCAGCTGGGTCAGAGCCTGGAGGGAGGGCGGGGCCTTCACTGAGGACCCCCCCACCCCCCCCAGGCCAGCCCTAGGCCCCGGCGGTCGCGCATGCGCCCTTGGCCTGTGCGGTGTGTGGGGGCTTGAACCCAAGCCCGCAGGGCTCCCGGAGCGGCCAGAGAAAGAAGGGCCCATGGAGAGGTAGGCGAGGTGGGCAGGGGGCGCCACCTTACTCTCTTCAGCTCCCGGAGGGAGAGAGACAGAGACAGAGACAGAGAGAGAGATCCCTGACCTCTGAGTCTCTGCCTTCACCGCTGGCTGGTGCCAACTCACGCGCCATCCCACTTCCAGCCATCACCCCCACGCCTGCCCCGGGGCCAGCCCCACCACAGAGAGGCCGGTTGGTTCCTGCTCACCTCTGTGCCGTCCCTTCCCGACCTGACCCCAGTGCAGGGGATAAGCTTCAGACAAGTCTTTCCATGTCCCTCTGCATGACAATAGACTTCCTCCCCTCTCCCATTCCACAGGCCCACCCACCCGGGACATCCACCTTTGTCATTAGCTCAGGAGAGGATGCAAGATGAGAATCTCTGCTATTGTGTGGGGAGACTCAGTTTCCCGGGTTTCCCCCATGGACACATGTTCTTCAGCTGGGTCTGATTTTCTCCAGACAAGCTGTCTTGGGAAGGATTTGGCCAGCCCTAAGAACCTGAAGGGAAAGGGCGGAGGGGGGTTCTCTCTCTGCCCCCGACAGCCCCGAGCTGGGTCGGTCCCTCAGACCTGGCCAGGGGCAGCCCATCCCCCGGCGCCCTTCCCCGGGGCATCCAAGGGCAGGCTCGGCGCCAGCCCCACCCCGCTCGCCACTGCCCGACCATCGCCACTGCCCGACCATCGTCCTCCCTCGGGGGGCCTGGGCAGGACAGGGACCCGGCTGTGGGAGGCCTCCAGATCTCAGGCCTGGCACACCGTTTACCAGGCTGCTTCCTCCTCTGACGGGGGCCCAGCACACGCCCCAGGAGACTTGGCAGCCGCCCCCAGGGCTCTAGCCTCTGGAACTCGTCCCCTTGGAAGGGGCCTGGCCCAGGTGCCAGGTTCGGCTGGTCGGCCAGCCTCCTTTGGAGAAAGCAGGCAAGCCGAGCCAGGCTTGCAGTGGCCCTGGCGTGACACCTGCCACCTCAGGCAGAGGGCCTCCCGCGTGCCCTCCATGGCGGGTTTCTCCCCGGAGCCGTGGCCTGGGCACTAGGAAGGCCGGGCCTCCCCGACTCCCGGGAGGAGGGGCTAGCCCAGTTGCGCCCTGGCCCCAAACCCTCTGGTGCCATCTGCCTGTCTCGGCACTTCTGACTCCACACAGCCTTTCCTACAACTGGGCTGCCTGCCGTGGCAAAGTGCAGGCGTGGGGTGAGGCCATGGCTTTGTCTTTCCAGGAAAAAATGAGCCCCTGGCCGAAGCAGCAGGCCCAGGCAGAGTCTTGAGCTTGAAGCCCAGTAGGTCTGTGGCCCTCAGGGCCAGAGCAATGCTTTCAAGGCAGGGAAGCGGCCTGCAAGCTGAGTGGGAGTGGGGGAGGGGAGGGAGACAGCTGAAGCCGAGTCCAGAAGGGCGGCGATGGAAGAGCTGCAGCTGGGTCAGAGCCTGGAGGGAGGGCGGGGCCTTCACTGAGGACCCCCCCACCCCCCCCAGGCCAGCCCTAGGCCCCGGCGGTCGCGCATGCGCCCTTGGCCTGTGCGGTGTGTGGGGGCTTGAACCCAAGCCCGCAGGGCTCCCGGAGCGGCCAGAGAAAGAAGGGCCCATGGAGAGGTAGGCGAGGTGGGCAGGGGGCGCCACCTTACTCTCTTCAGCTCCCTGAGGGAGAGAGACAGAGACAGAGACAGAGAGAGAGATCCCTGACCTCTAAGTCTCTGCCTCCACCGCTGGCTGGTGCCAAATCACGCGCCATCCCACTTCCAGCCATCACCCCCATGCCTGCCCCGGGGCCAGCCCCACCACAGAGAGGCCGGTTGGTTCCTGCTCACCTCTGTGCCGTCCCTTCCCGACCTGACCCCAGTGCAGGGGATAAGCTTCAGACAAGTCTTTCCATGTCCCTCTGCATGACAATAGACTTCCTCCCCTCTCCCATTCCACAGGCCCACCCACCCGGGACATCCACCTTTGTCATTAGCTCAGGAGAGGATGCAAGATGAGAATCTCTGCTATTGTGTGGGGAGACTCAGTTTCCCGGGTTTCCCCCATGGACACATGTTCTTCAGCTGGGTCTGATTTTCTCCAGACAAGCTGTCTTGGGAAGGATTTGGCCAGCCCTAAGAACCTGAAGGGAAAGGGCGGAGGGGGGTTCTCTCTCTGCCCCCGACAGCCCCGAGCTGGGTCGGTCCCTCAGACCTGGCCAGGGGCAGCCCATCCCCCGGCGCCCTTCCCCGGGGCATCCAAGGGCAGGCTCGGCGCCAGCCCCACCCCGCTCGCCACTGCCCGACCATCGTCCTCCCTCGGGGGGCCTGGGCAGGACAGGGACCCGGGTGTGGGAGGCCTCCAGATCTCAGGCCTGGCACACCGTTTACCAGGCTGCTTCCTCCTCTGACGGGGGCCCAGCACACGCCCCAGGAGACTTGGCAGCCGCCCCCAGGGCTCTAGCCTCTGGAACTCGTCCCCTTGGAAGGGGCCTGGCCCAGGTGCCAGGTTCGGCTGGTCGGCCAGCCTCCTTTGGAGAAAGCAGGCAAGCCGAGCCAGGCTTGCAGTGGCCCTGGCGTGACACCTGCCACCTCAGGCAGAGGGCCTCCCGCGTGCCCTCCATGGCGGGTTTCTCCCCGGAGCCGTGGCCTGGGCACTAGGAAGGCCGGGCCTCCCCGACTCCCGGGAGGAGGGGCTAGCCCAGTTGCGCCCTGGCCCCCAAACCCTCTGGTGCCATCTGCCTGTCTTGGCACTTCTGACTCCACACAGCCTTTCCTACATCTGGGCTGCCTGCCGTGGCAAAGTGCAGGCGTGGGGTGAGGCCATGGCTTTGTCTTTCCAGGAAAAAATGAGCCCCTGGCCGAAGCAGCAGGCCCAGGCAGAGCCTTGAGCTTGAAGCCCAGTAGGTCTGTGGCCCTCAGGGCCAGAGCCATGCTTTCAAGGCAGGGAAGCGGCCTGCAAGCTGAGTGGGAGTGGGGAAGGGGAGGGAGACAGCTGAAGCCGAGTCCAGAAGGGCGGCGATGGAAGAGCTGCAGCTGGGTCAGAGCCTGGAGGGAGGGCGGGGCCTTCACTGAGGACCCCCCCACCCCCCCCCCCCCGAGGCCAGCCCTAGGCCCCGGCGGTCGCGCATGCGCCCTTGGCCTGTGCGGTGTGTGGGGGCTTGAACCCAAGCCCGCAGGGCTCCCGGAGCGGCCAGAGAAAGAAGGGCCCATGGAGAGGTAGGCGAGGTGGGCAGGGGGCGCCACCTTACTCTCTTCAGCTCCCGGAGGGAGAGAGACAGAGACAGAGACAGAGAGAGAGATCCCTGACCTCTGAGTCTCTGCCTTCACCGCTGGCTGGTGCCAACTCACGCGCCATCCCACTTCCAGCCATCACCCCCACGCCTGCCCCGGGGCCAGCCCCACCACAGAGAGGCCGGTTGGTTCCTGCTCACCTCTGTGCCGTCCCTTCCCGACCTGACCCCAGTGCAGGGGATAAGCTTCAGACAAGTCTTTCCATGTCCCTCTGCATGACAATAGACTTCCTCCCCTCTCCCATTCCACAGGCCCACCCACCCGGGACATCCACCTTTGTCATTAGCTCAGGAGAGGATGCAAGATGAGAATCTCTGCTATTGTGTGGGGAGACTCAGTTTCCCGGGTTTCCCCCATGGACACATGTTCTTCAGCTGGGTCTGATTTTCTCCAGACAAGCTGTCTTGGGAAGGATTTGGCCAGCCCTAAGAACCTGAAGGGAAAGGGCGGAGGGGGGTTCTCTCTCTGCCCCCGACAGCCCCGAGCTGGGTCGGTCCCTCAGACCTGGCCAGGGGCAGCCCATCCCCCGGCGCCCTTCCCCGGGGCATCCAAGGGCAGGCTCGGCGCCAGCCCCACCCCGCTCGCCACTGCCCGACCATCGCCACTGCCCGACCATCGTCCTCCCTCGGGGGGCCTGGGCAGGACAGGGACCCGGCTGTGGGAGGCCTCCAGATCTCAGGCCTGGCACACCGTTTACCAGGCTGCTTCCTCCTCTGACGGGGGCCCAGCACACGCCCCAGGAGACTTGGCAGCCGCCCCCAGGGCTCTAGCCTCTGGAACTCGTCCCCTTGGAAGGGGCCTGGCCCAGGTGCCAGGTTCGGCTGGTCGGCCAGCCTCCTTTGGAGAAAGCAGGCAAGCCGAGCCAGGCTTGCAGTGGCCCTGGCGTGACACCTGCCACCTCAGGCAGAGGGCCTCCCGCGTGCCCTCCATGGCGGGTTTCTCCCCGGAGCCGTGGCCTGGGCACTAGGAAGGCCGGGCCTCCCCGACTCCCGGGAGGAGGGGCTAGCCCAGTTGCGCCCTGGCCCCCAAACCCTCTGGTGCCATCTGCCTGTCTCGGCACTTCTGACTCCACACAGCCTTTCCTACATCTGGGCTGCCTGCCGTGGCAAAGTGCAGGCGTGGGGTGAGGCCATGGCTTTGTCTTTCCAGGAAAAAATGAGCCCCTGGCCGAAGCAGCAGGCCCAGGCAGAGTCTTGAGCTTGAAGCCCAGTAGGTCTGTGGCCCTCAGGGCCAGAGCAATGCTTTCAAGGCAGGGAAGCGGCCTGCAAGCTGAGTGGGAGTGGGGGAGGGGAGGGAGACAGCTGAAGCCGAGTCCAGAAGGGCGGCGATGGAAGAGCTGCAGCTGGGTCAGAGCCTGGAGGGAGGGCGGGGCCTTCACTGAGGACCCCCCCACCCCCCCCAGGCCAGCCCTAGGCCCCGGCGGTCGCGCATGCGCCCTTGGCCTGTGCGGTGTGTGGGGGCTTGAACCCAAGCCCGCAGGGCTCCCGGAGCGGCCAGAGAAAGAAGGGCCCATGGAGAGGTAGGCGAGGTGGGCAGGGGGCGCCACCTTACTCTCTTCAGCTCCCTGAGGGAGAGAGACAGAGACAGAGACAGAGAGAGAGATCCCTGACCTCTAAGTCTCTGCCTCCACCGCTGGCTGGTGCCAAATCACGCGCCATCCCACTTCCAGCCATCACCCCCATGCCTGCCCCGGGGCCAGCCCCACCACAGAGAGGCCGGTTGGTTCCTGCTCACCTCTGTGCCGTCCCTTCCCGACCTGACCCCAGTGCAGGGGATAAGCTTCAGACAAGTCTTTCCATGTCCCTCTGCATGACAATAGACTTCCTCCCCTCTCCCATTCCACAGGCCCACCCACCCGGGACATCCACCTTTGTCATTAGCTCAGGAGAGGATGCAAGATGAGAATCTCTGCTATTGTGTGGGGAGACTCAGTTTCCCGGGTTTCCCCCATGGACACATGTTCTTCAGCTGGGTCTGATTTTCTCCAGACAAGCTGTCTTGGGAAGGATTTGGCCAGCCCTAAGAACCTGAAGGGAAAGGGCGGAGGGGGGTTCTCTCTCTGCCCCCGACAGCCCCGAGCTGGGTCGGTCCCTCAGACCTGGCCAGGGGCAGCCCATCCCCCGGCGCCCTTCCCCGGGGCATCCAAGGGCAGGCTCGGCGCCAGCCCCACCCCGCTCGCCACTGCCCGACCATCGTCCTCCCTCGGGGGGCCTGGGCAGGACAGGGACCCGGGTGTGGGAGGCCTCCAGATCTCAGGCCTGGCACACCGTTTACCAGGCTGCTTCCTCCTCTGACGGGGGCCCAGCACACGCCCCAGGAGACTTGGCAGCCGCCCCCAGGGCTCTAGCCTCTGGAACTCGTCCCCTTGGAAGGGGCCTGGCCCAGGTGCCAGGTTCGGCTGGTCGGCCAGCCTCCTTTGGAGAAAGCAGGCAAGCCGAGCCAGGCTTGCAGTGGCCCTGGCGTGACACCTGCCACCTCAGGCAGAGGGCCTCCCGCGTGCCCTCCATGGCGGGTTTCTCCCCGGAGCCGTGGCCTGGGCACTAGGAAGGCCGGGCCTCCCCGACTCCCGGGAGGAGGGGCTAGCCCAGTTGCGCCCTGGCCCCCAAACCCTCTGGTGCCATCTGCCTGTCTTGGCACTTCTGACTCCACACAGCCTTTCCTACATCTGGGCTGCCTGCCGTGGCAAAGTGCAGGCGTGGGGTGAGGCCATGGCTTTGTCTTTCCAGGAAAAAATGAGCCCCTGGCCGAAGCAGCAGGCCCAGGCAGAGCCTTGAGCTTGAAGCCCAGTAGGTCTGTGGCCCTCAGGGCCAGAGCCATGCTTTCAAGGCAGGGAAGCGGCCTGCAAGCTGAGTGGGAGTGGGGAAGGGGAGGGAGACAGCTGAAGCCGAGTCCAGAAGGGCGGCGATGGAAGAGCTGCAGCTGGGTCAGAGCCTGGAGGGAGGGCGGGGCCTTCACTGAGGACCCCCCCACCCCCCCCCCGAGGCCAGCCCTAGGCCCCGGCGGTCGCGCATGCGCCCTTGGCCTGTGCGGTGTGTGGGGGCTTGAACCCAAGCCCGCAGGGCTCCCGGAGCGGCCAGAGAAAGAAGGGCCCATGGAGAGGTAGGCGAGGTGGGCAGGGGGCGCCACCTTACTCTCTTCAGCTCCCGGAGGGAGAGAGACAGAGACAGAGACAGAGAGAGAGATCCCTGACCTCTGAGTCTCTGCCTCCACCGCTGGCTGGTGCCAACTCACGCGCCATCCCACTTCCAGCCATCACCCCCACGCCTGCCCCGGGGCCAGCCCCACCACAGAGAGGCCGGTTGGTTCCTGCTCACCTCTGTGCCGTCCCTTCCCGACCTGACCCCAGTGCAGGGGATAAGCTTCAGACAAGTCTTTCCATGTCCCTCTGCATGACAATAGACTTCCTCCCCTCTCCCATTCCACAGGCCCACCCACCCGGGACATCCACCTTTGTCATTAGCTCAGGAGAGGATGCAAGATGAGAATCTCTGCTATTGTGTGGGGAGACTCAGTTTCCCGGGTTTCCCCCATGGACACATGTTCTTCAGCTGGGTCTGATTTTCTCCAGACAAGCTGTCTTGGGAAGGATTTGGCCAGCCCTAAGAACCTGAAGGGAAAGGGCGGAGGGGGGTTCTCTCTCTGCCCCCGACAGCCCCGAGCTGGGTCGGTCCCTCAGACCTGGCCAGGGGCAGCCCATCCCCCGGCGCCCTTCCCCGGGGCATCCAAGGGCAGGCTCGGCGCCAGCCCCACCCCGCTCGCCACTGCCCGACCATCGCCACTGCCCGACCATCGTCCTCCCTCGGGGGGCCTGGGCAGGACAGGGACCCGGCTGTGGGAGGCCTCCAGATCTCAGGCCTGGCACACCGTTTACCAGGCTGCTTCCTCCTCTGACGGGGGCCCAGCACACGCCCCAGGAGACTTGGCAGCCGCCCCCAGGGCTCTAGCCTCTGGAACTCGTCCCCTTGGAAGGGGCCTGGCCCAGGTGCCAGGTTCGGCTGGTCGGCCAGCCTCCTTTGGAGAAAGCAGGCAAGCCGAGCCAGGCTTGCAGTGGCCCTGGCGTGACACCTGCCACCTCAGGCAGAGGGCCTCCCGCGTGCCCTCCATGGCGGGTTTCTCCCCGGAGCCGTGGCCTGGGCACTAGGAAGGCCGGGCCTCCCCGACTCCCGGGAGGAGGGGCTAGCCCAGTTGCGCCCTGGCCCCCAAACCCTCTGGTGCCATCTGCCTGTCTCGGCACTTCTGACTCCACACAGCCTTTCCTACATCTGGGCTGCCTGCCGTGGCAAAGTGCAGGCGTGGGGTGAGGCCATGGCTTTGTCTTTCCAGGAAAAAATGAGCCCCTGGCCGAAGCAGCAGGCCCAGGCAGAGTCTTGAGCTTGAAGCCCAGTAGGTCTGTGGCCCTCAGGGCCAGAGCAATGCTTTCAAGGCAGGGAAGCGGCCTGCAAGCTGAGTGGGAGTGGGGGAGGGGAGGGAGACAGCTGAAGCCGAGTCCAGAAGGGCGGCGATGGAAGAGCTGCAGCTGGGTCAGAGCCTGGAGGGAGGGCGGGGCCTTCACTGAGGACCCCCCCACCCCCCCCAGGCCAGCCCTAGGCCCCGGCGGTCGCGCATGCGCCCTTGGCCTGTGCGGTGTGTGGGGGCTTGAACCCAAGCCCGCAGGGCTCCCGGAGCGGCCAGAGAAAGAAGGGCCCATGGAGAGGTAGGCGAGGTGGGCAGGGGGCGCCACCTTACTCTCTTCAGCTCCCTGAGGGAGAGAGACAGAGACAGAGACAGAGAGAGAGATCCCTGACCTCTAAGTCTCTGCCTCCACCGCTGGCTGGTGCCAAATCACGCGCCATCCCACTTCCAGCCATCACCCCCATGCCTGCCCCGGGGCCAGCCCCACCACAGAGAGGCCGGTTGGTTCCTGCTCACCTCTGTGCCGTCCCTTCCCGACCTGACCCCAGTGCAGGGGATAAGCTTCAGACAAGTCTTTCCATGTCCCTCTGCATGACAATAGACTTCCTCCCCTCTCCCATTCCACAGGCCCACCCACCCGGGACATCCACCTTTGTCATTAGCTCAGGAGAGGATGCAAGATGAGAATCTCTGCTATTGTGTGGGGAGACTCAGTTTCCCGGGTTTCCCCCATGGACACATGTTCTTCAGCTGGGTCTGATTTTCTCCAGACAAGCTGTCTTGGGAAGGATTTGGCCAGCCCTAAGAACCTGAAGGGAAAGGGCGGAGGGGGGTTCTCTCTCTGCCCCCGACAGCCCCGAGCTGGGTCGGTCCCTCAGACCTGGCCAGGGGCAGCCCATCCCCCGGCGCCCTTCCCCGGGGCATCCAAGGGCAGGCTCGGCGCCAGCCCCACCCCGCTCGCCACTGCCCGACCATCGTCCTCCCTCGGGGGGCCTGGGCAGGACAGGGACCCGGGTGTGGGAGGCCTCCAGATCTCAGGCCTGGCACACCGTTTACCAGGCTGCTTCCTCCTCTGACGGGGGCCCAGCACACGCCCCAGGAGACTTGGCAGCCGCCCCCAGGGCTCTAGCCTCTGGAACTCGTCCCCTTGGAAGGGGCCTGGCCCAGGTGCCAGGTTCGGCTGGTCGGCCAGCCTCCTTTGGAGAAAGCAGGCAAGCCGAGCCAGGCTTGCAGTGGCCCTGGCGTGACACCTGCCACCTCAGGCAGAGGGCCTCCCGCGTGCCCTCCATGGCGGGTTTCTCCCCGGAGCCGTGGCCTGGGCACTAGGAAGGCCGGGCCTCCCCGACTCCCGGGAGGAGGGGCTAGCCCAGTTGCGCCCTGGCCCCCAAACCCTCTGGTGCCATCTGCCTGTCTTGGCACTTCTGACTCCACACAGCCTTTCCTACATCTGGGCTGCCTGCCGTGGCAAAGTGCAGGCGTGGGGTGAGGCCATGGCTTTGTCTTTCCAGGAAAAAATGAGCCCCTGGCCGAAGCAGCAGGCCCAGGCAGAGCCTTGAGCTTGAAGCCCAGTAGGTCTGTGGCCCTCAGGGCCAGAGCCATGCTTTCAAGGCAGGGAAGCGGCCTGCAAGCTGAGTGGGAGTGGGGAAGGGGAGGGAGACAGCTGAAGCCGAGTCCAGAAGGGCGGCGATGGAAGAGCTGCAGCTGGGTCAGAGCCTGGAGGGAGGGCGGGGCCTTCACTGAGGACCCCCCCCACCCCCCCCCCCGAGGCCAGCCCTAGGCCCCGGCGGTCGCGCATGCGCCCTTGGCCTGTGCGGTGTGTGGGGGCTTGAACCCAAGCCCGCAGGGCTCCCGGAGCGGCCAGAGAAAGAAGGGCCCATGGAGAGGTAGGCGAGGTGGGCAGGGGGCGCCACCTTACTCTCTTCAGCTCCCGGAGGGAGAGAGACAGAGACAGAGACAGAGAGAGAGATCCCTGACCTCTGAGTCTCTGCCTCCACCGCTGGCTGGTGCCAACTCACGCGCCATCCCACTTCCAGCCATCACCCCCACGCCTGCCCCGGGGCCAGCCCCACCACAGAGAGGCCGGTTGGTTCCTGCTCACCTCTGTGCCGTCCCTTCCCGACCTGACCCCAGTGCAGGGGATAAGCTTCAGACAAGTCTTTCCATGTCCCTCTGCATGACAATAGACTTCCTCCCCTCTCCCATTCCACAGGCCCACCCACCCGGGACATCCACCTTTGTCATTAGCTCAGGAGAGGATGCAAGATGAGAATCTCTGCTATTGTGTGGGGAGACTCAGTTTCCCGGGTTTCCCCCATGGACACATGTTCTTCAGCTGGGTCTGATTTTCTCCAGACAAGCTGTCTTGGGAAGGATTTGGCCAGCCCTAAGAACCTGAAGGGAAAGGGCGGAGGGGGGTTCTCTCTCTGCCCCCGACAGCCCCGAGCTGGGTCGGTCCCTCAGACCTGGCCAGGGGCAGCCCATCCCCCGGCGCCCTTCCCCGGGGCATCCAAGGGCAGGCTCGGCGCCAGCCCCACCCCGCTCGCCACTGCCCGACCATCGCCACTGCCCGACCATCGTCCTCCCTCGGGGGGCCTGGGCAGGACAGGGACCCGGCTGTGGGAGGCCTCCAGATCTCAGGCCTGGCACACCGTTTACCAGGCTGCTTCCTCCTCTGACGGGGGCCCAGCACACGCCCCAGGAGACTTGGCAGCCGCCCCCAGGGCTCTAGCCTCTGGAACTCGTCCCCTTGGAAGGGGCCTGGCCCAGGTGCCAGGTTCGGCTGGTCGGCCAGCCTCCTTTGGAGAAAGCAGGCAAGCCGAGCCAGGCTTGCAGTGGCCCTGGCGTGACACCTGCCACCTCAGGCAGAGGGCCTCCCGCGTGCCCTCCATGGCGGGTTTCTCCCCGGAGCCGTGGCCTGGGCACTAGGAAGGCCGGGCCTCCCCGACTCCCGGGAGGAGGGGCTAGCCCAGTTGCGCCCTGGCCCCCAAACCCTCTGGTGCCATCTGCCTGTCTCGGCACTTCTGACTCCACACAGCCTTTCCTACATCTGGGCTGCCTGCCGTGGCAAAGTGCAGGCGTGGGGTGAGGCCATGGCTTTGTCTTTCCAGGAAAAAATGAGCCCCTGGCCGAAGCAGCAGGCCCAGGCAGAGTCTTGAGCTTGAAGCCCAGTAGGTCTGTGGCCCTCAGGGCCAGAGCAATGCTTTCAAGGCAGGGAAGCGGCCTGCAAGCTGAGTGGGAGTGGGGGAGGGGAGGGAGACAGCTGAAGCCGAGTCCAGAAGGGCGGCGATGGAAGAGCTGCAGCTGGGTCAGAGCCTGGAGGGAGGGCGGGGCCTTCACTGAGGACCCCCCCACCCCCCCCAGGCCAGCCCTAGGCCCCGGCGGTCGCGCATGCGCCCTTGGCCTGTGCGGTGTGTGGGGGCTTGAACCCAAGCCCGCAGGGCTCCCGGAGCGGCCAGAGAAAGAAGGGCCCATGGAGAGGTAGGCGAGGTGGGCAGGGGGCGCCACCTTACTCTCTTCAGCTCCCTGAGGGAGAGAGACAGAGACAGAGACAGAGAGAGAGATCCCTGACCTCTAAGTCTCTGCCTCCACCGCTGGCTGGTGCCAAATCACGCGCCATCCCACTTCCAGCCATCACCCCCATGCCTGCCCCGGGGCCAGCCCCACCACAGAGAGGCCGGTTGGTTCCTGCTCACCTCTGTGCCGTCCCTTCCCGACCTGACCCCAGTGCAGGGGATAAGCTTCAGACAAGTCTTTCCATGTCCCTCTGCATGACAATAGACTTCCTCCCCTCTCCCATTCCACAGGCCCACCCACCCGGGACATCCACCTTTGTCATTAGCTCAGGAGAGGATGCAAGATGAGAATCTCTGCTATTGTGTGGGGAGACTCAGTTTCCCGGGTTTCCCCCATGGACACATGTTCTTCAGCTGGGTCTGATTTTCTCCAGACAAGCTGTCTTGGGAAGGATTTGGCCAGCCCTAAGAACCTGAAGGGAAAGGGCGGAGGGGGGTTCTCTCTCTGCCCCCGACAGCCCCGAGCTGGGTCGGTCCCTCAGACCTGGCCAGGGGCAGCCCATCCCCCGGCGCCCTTCCCCGGGGCATCCAAGGGCAGGCTAGGCGCCAGCCCCACCCCGCTCGCCACTGCCCGACCATCGTCCTCCCTCGGGGGGCCTGGGCAGGACAGGGACCCGGCTGTGGGAGGCCTCCAGATCTCAGGCCTGGCACACCGTTTACCAGGCTGCTTCCTCCTCTGACGGGGGCCCAGCACACGCCCCAGGAGACTTGGCAGCCGCCCCCAGGGCTCTAGCCTCTGGAACTCGTCCCCTTGGAAGGGGCCTGGCCCAGGTGCCAGGTTCGGCTGGTCGGCCAGCCTCCTTTGGAGAAAGCAGGCAAGCCGAGCCAGGCTTGCAGTGGCCCTGGCGTGACACCTGCCACCTCAGGCAGAGGGCCTCCCGCGTGCCCTCCATGGCGGGTTTCTCCCCGGAGCCGTGGCCTGGGCACTAGGAAGGCCGGGCCTCCCCGACTCCCGGGAGGAGGGGCTAGCCCAGTTGCGCCCTGGCCCCCAAACCCTCTGGTGCCATCTGCCTGTCTCGGCACTTCTGACTCCACACAGCCTTTCCTACCTCTGGGCTGCCTGCCGTGGCAAAGTGCAGGCGTGGGGTGAGGCCATGGCTTTGTCTTTCCAGGAAAAAATGAGCCCCTGGCCGAAGCAGCAGGCCCAGGCAGAGTCTTGAGCTTGAAGCCCAGTAGGTCTGTGGCCCTCAGGGCCAGAGCAATGCTTTCAAGGCAGGGAAGCGGCCTGCAAGCTGAGTGGGAGTGGGGGAGGGGAGGGAGACAGCTGAAGCCGAGTCCAGAAGGGCGGCGATGGAAGAGCTGCAGCTGGGTCAGAGCCTGGAGGGAGGGCGGGGCCTTCACTGAGGACCCCCCCGCCCCCCGAGGCCAGCCCTAGGCCCCGGCGGTCGCGCATGCGCCCTTGGCCTGTGCGGTGTGTGGGGGCTTGAACCCAAGCCCGCAGGGCTCCCGGAGCGGCCAGAGAAAGAAGGGCCCATGGAGAGGTAGGCGAGGTGGGCAGGGGGCGCCACCTTACTCTCCTCAGCTCCCTGAGGGAGAGAGAGAGAGACAGAGACAGAGAGAGAGATCCCTGACCTCTGAGTCTCTGCCTTCACCGCTGGCTGGTGCTAACTCACGCGCCATCCCACTTCCAACCATCACCCCCACGCCTGCCTCGGGGCCAGCCCCACCACAGAGAGGCCGGTTGGTTCCTGCTCACCTCTGTGCCGTCCCTTCCCTACCTGACCCCAGTGCAGGGGATAAGCTTCAGACAAGTCTTTCCATGTCCCTCTGCATGACAATAGACTTCCTCCCCTCTCCCATTCCACAGGCCCACCCAGGACATCCACCTTTGTCATTAGCTCAGGAGAGGATGCAAGATGAGAATCTCTGCTATTGTGTGGGGAGACTCAGTTTCCCGGGTTTCCCCCATGGACACATGTTCTTCAGCTGGGTCTGATTTTCTCCAGACAAGCTGTCTTGGGAAGGATTTGGCCAGCCCTAAGAACCTGAAGGGAAAGGGCGGAGGGGGGTTCTCTCTCTGCCCCCGACAGCCCCGAGCTGGGTCGGTCCCTCAGCCCTGGCCAGGGGCAGACCATCCCCCGGCGCCCTTCCCCAGGGCATCCAAGGGCAGGCTCGGTGCCAGCCCCACCCCGCTCGCCACTGCCCGACCATCGTCCTCCCTCGGGGGGCCTGGGCAGGACAGGGACCCGGGTGTGGGAGGCCTCCAGATCTCAGGCTGGCACACCGTTTACCAGGCTGCTTCCTCCTCTGACGGGGGCCCAGCACACGCCCCAGGAGACTTGGCAGCCGCCCCCAGGTTTCTAGCCTCTGGAACTCGTCCCCTTGGAAGGGGCCTGG
Organism: Diceros bicornis minor; assembly: GCF_020826845.1. Classification (NCBI taxonomy): domain Eukaryota; kingdom Metazoa; phylum Chordata; class Mammalia; order Perissodactyla; family Rhinocerotidae; genus Diceros; species Diceros bicornis. Next base: position 35,379 of record NW_026691257.1, read on the forward strand.
CCCTGGTGCCAGGTTCGGCTGGTCGGCCAGCCTCCTTTGGAGAAAGCAGGCAAGCCAAGCCAGGCTTGCAGTGGCCCTGGCGTGACACCTGCCACCTCAGGCAGAGGGCCTCCCGCGTGCCCTCCATGGCGGGTTTCTCCCCGGAGCCGTGGCCTGGGCACTAGGAAGGCCGGGCCTCCCCGACTCCCGGGAGGAGGGGCTAGCGCAGTTGCGCCCTGGCCCCCAAACCCTCTGGTGCCATCTGCCTGTCTCGGCACTTCTGACTCCACAGAGCCTTTCCTGCATCTGGGCTGCCTGCCGTGGCAAAGTGCAGGCGTGGGGTGAGGCCATGGTTTTGTCTTTCCAGGAAAAAATGAGCCCCTGGCCGAAGCAGCAGGCCCAGGCAGAGCCTTGAGCTTGAAGCCCAGTAGGTCTGTGGCCCTCAGGGCCAGAGCCATGCTTTCAAGGCAGGGAAGCGGCCTGCAAGCTGAGTGGGAGTGGGGGAGGTGAGGGAGACAGCTGAAGCCGAGTCCAGAAGGGCGGCGATGGAAGAGCTGCAGCTGGGTCAGAGCCTGGAGGGAGGGCGGGGCCTTCACTGAGGACCCCCCCCACCCCGAGGTCAGCCCTAAGCCCAGGCGGTCACGCATGCGCCCTTGGCCTGTGCGGTGTGTGGGGGGTTGAACCCAAGCCCGCAGTGCTCCCGGAGCGGCCAGAGAAAGAAGGGCCCATGGAGAGGTAGGCGAGGTGGGCAGGGGGCGCCACCTTGCTCTCCTCAGCTCCCTGAGGGAGAGAGACAGTGACAGAGACAGAGAGAGAGATCCCTGACCTCTGAGTCTCTGCCTCCACCGCTGGCTGGTGCCAACTCACGCGCCATCCCACTTCCAGCCATCACCCCCACGCCTGCCCCGGGGCCAGCCCCACCACAGAGAGGCCGGTTGGTTCCTGCTCACCTCTGTGCCGTCCCTTCCCGACCTGACCCCAGTGCACGGGATAAGCTTCAGACAAGTCTTTCCATGTCCCTCTGCATGACAATAGACTTCCTCCCCTCTCCCATTCCACAGGCCCACCCGGGACATCCACCTTTGTCATTAGCTCAGGAGAGGATGCAAGATGAGAATCTCTGCTATTGTGTGGGGAGACTCAGTTTCCCGGGTTTCCCCCATGGACACATGTTCTTCAGCTGGGTCTGATTTTCTCCAGACAAGCTGTCTTGGGAAGAATTTGGCCAGCCCTAAGAACCTGAAGGGAAAGGGCGGAGGGGGGTTCTCTCTCTGCCCCCGACAGCCCCGAGCTGGGTCGGTCCCTCAGACCTGGCCAGGGGCAGCCCATCCCCCGGCGCCCTTCCCCGGGGCATCCAAGGGCAGGCTCGGCGCCAGCCCCACCCCGCTCGCCACTGCCCGACCATCGTCCTCCCTCGGGGGGCCTGGGCAGGACAGGGACCCGGCTGTGGGAGGCCTCCAGATCTCAGGCCTGGCACACCGTTTACCAGGCTGCTTCCTCCTCTGACGGGGGCCCAGCACACGCCCCAGGAGACTTGGCAGCCGCCCCCAGGGCTCTAGCCTCTGGAACTCGTCCCCTTGGAAGGGGCCTGGCCCAGGTGCCAGGTTCGGCTGGTCGGCCAGCCTCCTTTGGAGAAAGCAGGCAAGCCGAGCCAGGCTTGCAGTGGCCCTGGCGTGACACCTGCCACCTCAGGCAGAGGGCCTCCCGCGTGCCCTCCATGGCGGGTTTCTCCCCGGAGCCGTGGCCTGGGCACTAGGAAGGCCGGGCCTCCCCGACTCCCGGGAGGAGGGGCTAGCCCAGTTGCGCCCTGGCCCCCAAACCCTCTGGTGCCATCTGCCTGTCTCGGCACTTCTGACTCCACACAGCCTTTCCTACCTCTGGGCTGCCTGCCGTGGCAAAGTGCAGGCGTGGGGTGAGGCCATGGCTTTGTCTTTCCAGGAAAAAATGAGCCCCTGGCCGAAGCAGCAGGCCCAGGCAGAGCCTTGAGCTTGAAGCCCAGTAGGTCTGTGGCCCTCAGGGCCAGAGCAATGCTTTCAAGGCAGGGAAGCGGCCTGCAAGCTGAGTGGGAGTGGGGGAGGGGAGGGAGACAGCTGAAGCCGAGTCCAGAAGGGCGGCGATGGAAGAGCTGCAGCTGGGTCAGAGCCTGGAGGGAGGGCGGGGCCTTCACTGAGGACCCCCCCGCCCCCCGAGGCCAGCCCTAGGCCCCGGCGGTCGCGCATGCGCCCTTGGCCTGTGCGGTGTGTGGGGGCTTGAACCCAAGCCCGCAGGGCTCCCGGAGCGGCCAGAGAAAGAAGGGCCCATGGAGAGGTAGGCGAGGTGGTCAGGGGGCGCCACCTTACTCTCCTCAGCTCCCTGAGGGAGAGAGAGAGAGACAGAGACAGAGAGAGAGATCCCTGACCTCTGAGTCTCTGCCTTCACCGCTGGCTGGTGCTAACTCACGCGCCATCCCACTTCCAACCATCACCCCCACGCCTGCCTCGGGGCCAGCCCCACCACAGAGAGGCCGGTTGGTTCCTGCTCACCTCTGTGCCGTCCCTTCCCTACCTGACCCCAGTGCAGGGGATAAGCTTCAGACAAGTCTTTCCATGTCCCTCTGCATGACAATAGACTTCCTCCCCTCTCCCATTCCACAGGCCCACCCAGGACATCCACCTTTGTCATTAGCTCAGGAGAGGATGCAAGATGAGAATCTCTGCTATTGTGTGGGGAGACTCAGTTTCCCGGGTTTCCCCCATGGACACATGTTCTTCAGCTGGGTCTGATTTTCTCCAGACAAGCTGTCTTGGGAAGGATTTGGCCAGCCCTAAGAACCTGAAGGGAAAGGGCGGAGGGGGGTTCTCTCTCTGCCCCCGACAGCCCCGAGCTGGGTCGGTCCCTCAGCCCTGGCCAGGGGCAGACCATCCCCCGGCGCCCTTCCCCAGGGCATCCAAGGGCAGGCTCGGTGCCAGCCCCACCCCGCTCGCCACTGCCCGACCATCGTCCTCCCTCGGGGGGCCTGGGCAGGACAGGGACCCGGGTGTGGGAGGCCTCCAGATCTCAGGCTGGCACACCGTTTACCAGGCTGCTTCCTCCTCTGACGGGGGCCCAGCACACGCCCCAGGAGACTTGGCAGCCGCCCCCAGGTTGCTAGCCTCTGGAACTCGTCCCCTTGGAAGGGGCCTGGCCCTGGTGCCAGGTTCGGCTGGTCGGCCAGCCTCCTTTGGAGAAAGCAGGCAAGCCAAGCCAGGCTTGCAGTGGCCCTGGCGTGACACCTGCCACCTCAGGCAGAGGGCCTCCCGCGTGCCCTCCATGGCGGGTTTCTCCCCGGAGCCGTGGCCTGGGCACTAGGAAGGCCGGGCCTCCCCGACTCCCGGGAGGAGGGGCTAGCGCAGTTGCGCCCTGGCCCCCAAACCCTCTGGTGCCATCTGCCTGTCTCGGCACTTCTGACTCCACAGAGCCTTTCCTGCATCTGGGCTGCCTGCCGTGGCAAAGTGCAGGCGTGGGGTGAGGCCATGGTTTTGTCTTTCCAGGAAAAAATGAGCCCCTGGCCGAAGCAGCAGGCCCAGGCAGAGCCTTGAGCTTGAAGCCCAGTAGGTCTGTGGCCCTCAGGGCCAGAGCCATGCTTTCAAGGCAGGGAAGCGGCCTGCAAGCTGAGTGGGAGTGGGGGAGGTGAGGGAGACAGCTGAAGCCGAGTCCAGAAGGGCGGCGATGGAAGAGCTGCAGCTGGGTCAGAGCCTGAGGGAGGGCGGGGCCTTCACTGAGGACCCCCCCCACCCCGAGGTCAGCCCTAAGCCCAGGCGGTCACGCATGCGCCCTTGGCCTGTGCGGTGTGTGGGGGGTTGAACCCAAGCCCGCAGTGCTCCCGGAGCGGCCAGAGAAAGAAGGGCCCATGGAGAGGTAGGCGAGGTGGGCAGGGGGCGCCACCTTGCTCTCCTCAGCTCCCTGAGGGAGAGAGACAGTGACAGAGACAGAGAGAGAGATCCCTGACCTCTGAGTCTCTGCCTCCACCGCTGGCTGGTGCCAACTCACGCGCCATCCCACTTCCAGCCATCACCCCCACGCCTGCCCCGGGGCCAGCCCCACCACAGAGAGGCCGGTTGGTTCCTGCTCACCTCTGTGCCGTCCCTTCCCGACCTGACCCCAGTGCAGGGGATAAGCTTCAGACAAGTCTTTCCATGTCCCTCTGCATGACAATAGACTTCCTCCCCTCTCCCATTCCACAGGCCCACCCGGGACATCCACCTTTGTCATTAGCTCAGGAGAGGATGCAAGATGAGAATCTCTGCTATTGTGTGGGGAGACTCAGTTTCCCGGGTTTCCCCCATGGACACATGTTCTTCAGCTGGGTCTGATTTTCTCCAGACAAGCTGTCTTGGGAAGGATTTGGCCAGCCCTAAGAACCTGAAGGGAAAGGGCGGAGGGGGGTTCTCTCTCTGCCCCCGACAGCCCCGAGCTGGGTCGGTCCCTCAGACCTGGCCAGGGGCAGCCCATCCCCCGGCGCCCTTCCCCGGGGCATCCAAGGGCAGGCTCGGCGCCAGCCCCACCCCGCTCGCCACTGCCCGACCATCGCCACTGCCCGACCATCGTCCTCCCTCGGGGGGCCTGGGCAGGACAGGGACCCGGCTGTGGGAGGCCTCCAGATCTCAGGCCTGGCACACCGTTTACCAGGCTGCTTCCTCCTCTGACGGGGGCCCAGCACACGCCCCAGGAGACTTGGCAGCCGCCCCCAGGGCTCTAGCCTCTGGAACTCGTCCCCTTGGAAGGGGCCTGGCCCAGGTGCCAGGTTCGGCTGGTCGGCCAGCCTCCTTTGGAGAAAGCAGGCAAGCCGAGCCAGGCTTGCAGTGGCCCTGGCGTGACACCTGCCACCTCAGGCAGAGGGCCTCCCGCGTGCCCTCCATGGCGGGTTTCTCCCCGGAGCCGTGGCCTGGGCACTAGGAAGGCCGGGCCTCCCCGACTCCCGGGAGGAGGGGCTAGCCCAGTTGCGCCCTGGCCCCCAAACCCTCTGGTGCCATCTGCCTGTCTCGGCACTTCTGACTCCACACAGCCTTTCCTACATCTGGGCTGCCTGCCGTGGCAAAGTGCAGGCGTGGGGTGAGGCCATGGCTTTGTCTTTCCAGGAAAAAATGAGCCCCTGGCCGAAGCAGCAGGCCCAGGCAGAGTCTTGAGCTTGAAGCCCAGTAGGTCTGTGGCCCTCAGGGCCAGAGCAATGCTTTCAAGGCAGGGAAGCGGCCTGCAAGCTGAGTGGGAGTGGGGGAGGGGAGGGAGACAGCTGAAGCCGAGTCCAGAAGGGCGGCGATGGAAGAGCTGCAGCTGGGTCAGAGCCTGGAGGGAGGGCGGGGCCTTCACTGAGGACGCCCCCGCCCCCCGAGGCCAGCCCTAGGCCCCGGCGGTCGCGCATGCGCCCTTGGCCTGTGCGGTGTGTGGGGGGTTGAACCCAAGCCCGCAGGGCTCCCGGAGCGGCCAGAGAAAGAAGGGCCCATGGAGAGGTAGGCGAGGTGGGCAGGGGGCGCCACCTTACTCTCCTCAGCTCCCTGAGGGAGAGAGAGAGAGACAGAGACAGAGAGAGAGATCCCTGACCTCTGAGTCTCTGCCTCCACCGCTGGCTGGTGCCAACTCACGCGCCATCCCACTTCCAGCCATCACCCCCACGCCTGCCCCGGGGCCAGCCCCACCACAGAGAGGCCGGTTGGTTCCTGCTCACCTCTGTGCCGTCCCTTCCCGACCTGACCCCAGTGCAGGGGATAAGCTTCAGACAAGTCTTTCCATGTCCCTCTGCATGACAATAGACTTCCTCCCCTCTCCCATTCCACAGGCCCACCCACCCGGGACATCCACCTTTGTCATTAGCTCAGGAGAGGATGCAAGATGAGAATCTCTGCTATTGTGTGGGGAGACTCAGTTTCCCGGGTTTCCCCCATGGACACATGTTCTTCAGCTGGGTCTGATTTTCTCCAGACAAGCTGTCTTGGGAAGGATTTGGCCAGCCCTAAGAACCTGAAGGGAAAGGGCGGAGGGGGGTTCTCTCTCTGCCCCCGACAGCCCCGAGCTGGGTCGGTCCCTCAGACCTGGCCAGGGGCAGCCCATCCCCCGGCGCCCTTCCCCGGGGCATCCAAGGGCAGGCTCGGCGCCAGCCCCACCCCGCTCGCCACTGCCCGACCATCGCCACTGCCCGACCATCGTCCTCCCTCGGGGGGCCTGGGCAGGACAGGGACCCGGCTGTGGGAGGCCTCCAGATCTCAGGCCTGGCACACCGTTTACCAGGCTGCTTCCTCCTCTGACGGGGGCCCAGCACACGCCCCAGGAGACTTGGCAGCCGCCCCCAGGGCTCTAGCCTCTGGAACTCGTCCCCTTGGAAGGGGCCTGGCCCAGGTGCCAGGTTCGGCTGGTCGGCCAGCCTCCTTTGGAGAAAGCAGGCAAGCCGAGCCAGGCTTGCAGTGGCCCTGGCGTGACACCTGCCACCTCAGGCAGAGGGCCTCCCGCGTGCCCTCCATGGCGGGTTTCTCCCCGGAGCCGTGGCCTGGGCACTAGGAAGGCCGGGCCTCCCCGACTCCCGGGAGGAGGGGCTAGCCCAGTTGCGCCCTGGCCCCCAAACCCTCTGGTGCCATCTGCCTGTCTCGGCACTTCTGACTCCACACAGCCTTTCCTACATCTGGGCTGCCTGCCGTGGCAAAGTGCAGGCGTGGGGTGAGGCCATGGCTTTGTCTTTCCAGGAAAAAATGAGCCCCTGGCCGAAGCAGCAGGCCCAGGCAGAGTCTTGAGCTTGAAGCCCAGTAGGTCTGTGGCCCTCAGGGCCAGAGCAATGCTTTCAAGGCAGGGAAGCGGCCTGCAAGCTGAGTGGGAGTGGGGGAGGGGAGGGAGACAGCTGAAGCCGAGTCCAGAAGGGCGGCGATGGAAGAGCTGCAGCTGGGTCAGAGCCTGGAGGGAGGGCGGGGCCTTCACTGAGGACGCCCCCGCCCCCCGAGGCCAGCCCAAGGCCCCGGCGGTCGCGCATGCGCCCTTGGCCTGTGCGGTGTGTGGGGGGTTGAACCCAAGCCCGCAGGGCTCCCGGAGCGGCCAGAGAAAGAAGGGCCCATGGAGAGGTAGGCGAGGTGGGCAGGGGGCGCCACCTTACTCTCCTCAGCTCCCTGAGGGAGAGAGAGAGAGACAGAGACAGAGAGAGAGATCCCTGACCTCTGAGTCTCTGCCTCCACCGCTGGCTGGTGCCAACTCACGCGCCATCCCACTTCCAGCCATCACCCCCACGCCTGCCCCGGGGCCAGCCCCACCACAGAGAGGCCGGTTGGTTCCTGCTCACCTCTGTGCCGTCCCTTCCCGACCTGACCCCAGTGCAGGGGATAAGCTTCAGACAAGTCTTTCCATGTCCCTCTGCATGACAATAGACTTCCTCCCCTCTCCCATTCCACAGGCCCACCCACCCGGGACATCCACCTTTGTCATTAGCTCAGGAGAGGATGCAAGATGAGAATCTCTGCTATTGTGTGGGGAGACTCAGTTTCCCGGGTTTCCCCCATGGACACATGTTCTTCAGCTGGGTCTGATTTTCTCCAGACAAGCTGTCTTGGGAAGGATTTGGCCAGCCCTAAGCACCTGAAGGGAAAGGGCGGAGGGGGGTTCTCTCTCTGCCCCCGACAGCCCCGAGCTGGGTCGGTCCCTCAGACCTGGCCAGGGGCAGCCCATCCCCCGGCGCCCTTCCCCTGGGCATCCAAGGGCAGGCTTGGCGCCAGCCCCACCCCGCTCGCCACTGCCCGACCATCGTCCTCCCTCGGGGGGCCTGGGCAGGACAGGGACCCGGCTGTGGGAGGCCTCCAGATCTCAGGCCTGGCACACCGTTTAGCAGGCTGCTTCCTCCTCTGACGGGGGCCCAGCACACGCCCCAGGAGACTTGGCAGCCGCCCCCAGGGCTCTAGCCTCTGGAACTCGTCCCCTTGGAAGGGGCCTGGCCCAGGTGCCAGGTTCGGCTGGTCGGCCAGCCTCCTTTGGAGAAAGCAGGCAAGCCGAGCCAGGCTTGCAGTGGCCCTGGCGTGACACCTGCCACCTCAGGCAGAGGGCCTCCCGCGTGCCCTCCATGGCGGGTTTCTCCCCGGAGCCGTGGCCTGGGCACTAGGAAGGCCGGGCCTCCCCGACTCCCGGGAGGAGGGGCTAGCCCAGTTGCGCCCTGGCCCCCAAACCCTCTGGTGCCATCTGCCTGTCTCGGCACTTCTGACTCCACAGAGCCTTTCCTACATCTGGGCTGCCTGCCGTGGCAAAGCGCAGGCGTGGGGTGAGGCCATGGCTTTGTCTTTCCAGGAAAAAATGAGCCCCTGGCCGAAGCAGCAGGCCCAGGCAGAGCCTTGAGCTTGAAGCCCAGTAGGTCTGTGGCCCTCAGTGCCAGAGCCATGCTCTCAAGGCAGGGAAGCGGCCTGCAAGCTGAGTGGGAGTGGGGGAGGGGAGGGAGACAGCTGAAGCCGAGTCCAGAAGGGCGGCGATGGAAGAGCTGCAGCTGGGTCAGAGCCTGGAGGGAGGGCGGGGCCTTCACTGAGGACCCCCCCGCCCCCCGAGGCCAGCCCTAGGCCCCGGCGGTCGCGCATGCGCCCTTGGCCTGTGCGGTGTGTGGGGGGTTGAACCCAAGCCCGCAGGGCTCCCGGAGCGGCCAGAGAAAGAAGGGCCCATGGAGAGGTAGGCGAGGTGGGCAGGGGGCGCCACCTTACTCTCCTCAGCTCCCTGAGGGAGAGAGAGAGAGACAGAGACAGAGAGAGAGATCCCTGACCTCTGAGTCTCTGCCTCCACCGCTGGCTGGTGCCAACTCACGCGCCATCCCACTTCCAGCCATCACCCCCACGCCTGCCCCGGGGCCAGCCCCACCACAGAGAGGCCGGTTGGTTCCTGCTCACCTCTGTGCCGTCCCTTCCCGACCTGACCCCAGTGCAGGGGATAAGCTTCAGACAAGTCTTTCCATGTCCCTCTGCATGACAATAGACTTCCTCCCCTCTCCCATTCCACAGGCCCACCCACCCGGGACATCCACCTTTGTCATTAGCTCAGGAGAGGATGCAAGATGAGAATCTCTGCTATTGTGTGGGGAGACTCAGTTTCCCGGGTTTCCCCCATGGACACATGTTCTTCAGCTGGGTCTGATTTTCTCCAGACAAGCTGTCTTGGGAAGGATTTGGCCAGCCCTAAGCACCTGAAGGGAAAGGGCGGAGGGGGGTTCTCTCTCTGCCCCCGACAGCCCCGAGCTGGGTCGGTCCCTCAGACCTGGCCAGGGGCAGCCCATCCCCCGGCGCCCTTCCCCGGGGCATCCAAGGGCAGGCTCGTTGCCAGCCCCACCACGCTCGCCACTGCCCGACCATCGTCCTCCCTCGGGGGGCCTGGGCAGGACAGGGACCCGGCTGTGGGAGGCCTCCAGATCTCAGGCCTGGCACACCGTTTAGCAGGCTGCTTCCTCCTCTGACGGGGGCCCAGCACACGCCCCAGGAGACTTGGCAGCCGCCCCCAGGGCTCTAGCCTCTGGAACTCGTCCCCTTGGAAGGGGCCTGGCCCAGGTGCCAGGTTCGGCTGGTCGGCCAGCCTCCTTTGGAGAAAGCAGGCAAGCCGAGCCAGGCTTGCAGTGGCCCTGGCGTGACACCTGCCACCTCAGGCAGAGGGCTTCCCGCGTGCCCTCATGGCGGGTTTCTCCCCGGAGCCGTGGCCTGGGCACTAGGAAGGCCGGGCCTCCCCGACTCCCGGGAGGAGGGGCTAGCCCAGTTGCGCCCTGGCCCCCAAACCCTCTGGTGCCATCTGCCTGTCTCGGCACTTCTGACTCCACAGAGCCTTTCCTACATCTGGGCTGCCTGCCGTGGCAAAGCGCAGGCGTGGGGTGAGGCCATGGCTTTGTCTTTCCAGGAAAAAATGAGCCCCTGGCCGAAGCAGCAGGCCCAGGCAGAGCCTTGAGCTTGAAGCCCAGTAGGTCTGTGGCCCTCAGTGCCAGAGCCATGCTTTCAAGGCAGGGAAGCGGCCTGCAAGCTGAGTGGGAGTGGGGGAGGGGAGGGAGACAGCTGAAGCCGAGTCCAGAAGGGCGGCGATGGAAGAGCTGCAGCTGGGTCAGAGCCTGGAGGGAGGGCGGGGCCTTCACTGAGGACCCCCCCGCCCCCCGAGGCCAGCCCTAGGCCCCGGCGGTCGCGCATGCGCCCTTGGCCTGTGCGGTGTGTGGGGGGTTGAACCCAAGCCCGCAGGGCTCCCGGAGCGGCCAGAGAAAGAAGGGCCCATGGAGAGGTAGGCGAGGTGGGCAGGGGGCGCCACCTTACTCTCCTCAGCTCCCTGAGGGAGAGAGAGAGAGACAGAGACAGAGAGAGAGATCCCTGACCTCTGAGTCTCTGCCTCCACCGCTGGCTGGTGCCAACTCACGCGCCATCCCACTTCCAGCCATCACCCCCTCGCCTGCCCCGGGGCCAGCCCCACCACAGAGAGGCCGGTTGGTTCCTGCTCACCTCTGTGCCGTCCCTTCCCGACCTGACCCCAGTGCAGGGGATAAGCTTCAGACAAGTCTTTCCATGTCCCTCTGCATGACAATAGACTTCCTCCCCTCTCCCATTCCACAGGCCCACCCACCCGGGACATCCACCTTTGTCATTAGCTCAGGAGAGGATGCAAGATGAGAATCTCTGCTATTGTGTGGGGAGACTCAGTTTCCCGGGTTTCCCCCATGGACACATGTTCTTCAGCTGGGTCTGATTTTCTCCAGACAAGCTGTCTTGGGAAGGATTTGGCCAGCCCTAAGCACCTGAAGGGAAAGGGCGGAGGGGGGTTCTCTCTCTGCCCCCGACAGCCCCGAGCTGGGTCGGTCCCTCAGACCTGGCCAGGGGCAGCCCATCCCCCGGCGCCCTTCCCCGGGGCATCCAAGGGCAGGCTCGTTGCCAGCCCCACCACGCTCGCCACTGCCCGACCATCGTCCTCCCTCGGGGGGCCTGGGCAGGACAGGGACCCGGGTGTGGGAGGCCTCCAGATCTCAGGCCTGGCACACCGTTTAGCAGGCTGCTTCCTCCTCTGACGGGGGCCCAGCACACGCCCCAGGAGACTTGGCAGCCGCCCCCAGGGCTCTAGCCTCTGGAACTCGTCCCCTTGGAAGGGGCCTGGCCCAGGTGCCAGGTTCGGCTGGTCGGCCAGCCTCCTTTGGAGAAAGCAGGCAAGCCGAGCCAGGCTTGCAGTGGCCCTGGCGTGACACCTGCCACCTCAGGCAGAGGGCTTCCCGCGTGCCCTCATGGCGGGTTTCTCCCCGGAGCCGTGGCCTGGGCACTAGGAAGGCCCAGCCTCCTTGACTCCCGGGAGGAGGGGCTAGCCCACTTGCGCCCTGGCCCCCAAACCCTCTGGTGCCATCTGCCTGTCTCGGCACTTCTGACTCCACAGAGCCTTTCCTACATCTGGGCTGCCTGCCGTGGCAAAGTGCAGGCGTGGGGTGAGGCCATGGCTTTGTCTTTCCAGGAAAAAATGAGCCCCTGGCCGAAGCAGCAGGCCCAGGCAGAGCCTTGAGCTTGAAGCCCAGTAGGTCTGTGGCCCTCAGGGCCAGAGCCATGCTTTCAAGGCAGGGAAGCGGCCTGCAAGCTGAGTGGGAGTGGGGGAGGGGAGGGAGACAGCTGAAGCCGAGTCCAGAAGGGCGGCGATGGAAGAGCTGCAGCTGGGTCAGAGCCTGGAGGGAGGGCGGGGCCTTCACTGAGGACCCCCCCGCCCCCCGAGGCCAGCCCTAGGCCCCGGCGGTCGCGCATGCGCCCTTGGCCTGTGCGGTGTGTGGGGGGTTGAACCCAAGCCCGCAGGGCTCCCGGAGCGGCCAGAGAAAGAAGGGCCCATGGAGAGGTAGGCGAGGTGGGCAGGGGGCGCCACCTTACTCTCCTCAGCTCCCTGAGGGAGAGAGAGAGAGACAGAGACAGAGAGAGAGATCCCTGACCTCTGAGTCTCTGCCTCCACCGCTGGCTGGTGCCAACTCACGCGCCATCCCACTTCCAGCCATCACCCCCACGCCTGCCCCGGGGCCAGCCCCACCACAGAGAGGCCGGTTGGTTCCTGCTCACCTCTGTGCCGTCCCTTCCCGACCTGACCCCAGTGCAGGGGATAAGCTTCAGACAAGTCTTTCCATGTCCCTCTGCATGACAATAGACTTCCTCCCCTCTCCCATTCCACAGGCCCACCCACCCGGGACATCCACCTTTGTCATTAGCTCAGGAGAGGATGCAAGATGAGAATCTCTGCTATTGTGTGGGGAGACTCAGTTTCCCGGGTTTCCCCCATGGACACATGTTCTTCAGCTGGGTCTGATTTTCTCCAGACAAGCTGTCTTGGGAAGGATTTGGCCAGCCCTAAGCACCTGAAGGGAAAGGGCGGAGGGGGGTTCTCTCTCTGCCCCCGACAGCCCCGAGCTGGGTCGGTCCCTCAGACCTGGCCAGGGGCAGCCCATCCCCCGGCGCCCTTCCCCGGGGCATCCAAGGGCAGGCTCGTTGCCAGCCCCACCACGCTCGCCACTGCCCGACCATCGTCCTCCCTCGGGGGGCCTGGGCAGGACAGGGACCCGGGTGTGGGAGGCCTCCAGATCTCAGGCCTGGCACACCGTTTAGCAGGCTGCTTCCTCCTCTGACGGGGGCCCAGCACACGCCCCAGGAGACTTGGCAGCCGCCCCCAGGGCTCTAGCCTCTGGAACTCGTCCCCTTGGAAGGGGCCTGGCCCAGGTGCCAGGTTCGGTTGGTCGGCCAGCCTCCTTTGGAGAAAGCAGGCAAGCCGAGCCAGGCTTGCAGTGGCCCTGGCGTGACACCTGCCAACTCAGGCAGAGGGCTTCCCGCGTGCCCTCATGGCGGGTTTCTCCCCGGAGCCGTGGCCTGGGCACTAGGAAGGCCCGGCCTCCTTGACTCCCGGGAGGAGGGGCTAGCCCAGTTGCGCCCTGGCCCCCAAACCCTCTGGTGCCATCTGCCTGTCTCGGCACTTCTGACTCCACAGAGCCTTTCCTACATCTGGGCTGCCTGCCGTGGCAAAGTGCAGGCGTGGGGTGAGGCCATGGCTTTGTCTTTCCAGGAAAAAATGAGCCCCTGGCCGAAGCAGCAGGCCCAGGCAGAGCCTTGAGCTTGAAGCCCAGTAGGTCTGTGGCCCTCAGGGCCAGAGCCATGCTCTCAAGGCAGGGAAGCGGCCTGCAAGCTGAGTGGGAGTGGGGGAGGGGAGGGAGACAGCTGAAGCCGAGTCCAGAAGGGCGGCGATGGAAGAGCTGCAGCTGGGTCAGAGCCTGGAGGGAGGACGGGGCCTTCACTGAGGACCCCCCCGCCCCCCGAGGCCAGCCCTAGGCCCCGGCGGTCGCGCATGCGCCCTTGGCCTGTGCGGTGTGTGGGGGGTTGAACCCAAGCCCGCAGGGCTCCCGGAGCGGCCAGAGAATGAAGGGCCCATGGAGAGGTAGGCGAGGTGGGCAGGGGGCGCCACCTTACTCTCCTCAGCTCCCTGAGGGAGAGAGAGAGAGACAGAGACAGAGAGAGAGATCCCTGACCTCTGAGTCTCTGCCTCCACCGCTGGCTGGTGCCAACTCACGCGCCATCCCACTTCCAGCCATCACCCCCACGCCTGCCCCGGGGCCAGCCCCACCACAGAGAGGCCGGTTGGTTCCTGCTCACCTCTGTGCCGTCCCTTCCCGACCTGACCCCAGTGCAGGGGATAAGCTTCAGACAAGTCTTTCCATGTCCCTCTGCATGACAATAGACTTCCTCCCCTCTCCCATTCCACAGGCCCACCCACCCGGGACATCCACCTTTGTCATTAGCTCAGGAGAGGATGCAAGATGAGAATCTCTGCTATTGTGTGGGGAGACTCAGTTTCCCGGGTTTCCCCCATGGACACATGTTCTTCAGCTGGGTCTGATTTTCTCCAGACAAGCTGTCTTGGGAAGGATTTGGCCAGCCCTAAGAACCTGAAGGGAAAGGGCGGAGGGGGGTTCTCTCTCTGCCCCCGACAGCCCCGAGCTGGGTCGGTCCCTCAGACCTGGCCAGGGGCAGCCCATCCCCCGGCGCCCTTACCCGGGGCATCCAAGGGCAGGCTTGGCGCCAGCCCCACCCCGCTCGCCACTGCCCGACCATCGTCCTCCCTCGGGGGGCCTGGGCAGGACAGGGACCCGGCTGTGGGAGGCCTCCAGATCTCAGGCCTGGCACACCGTTTAGCAGGCTGCTTCCTCCTCTGACGGGGGCCCAGCACACGCCCCAGGAGACTTGGCAGCCGCCCCCAGGGCTCTAGCCTCTGGAACTCGTCCCCTTGGAAGGGGCCTGGCCCAGGTGCCAGGTTCGGCTGGTCGGCCAGCCTCCTTTGGAGAAAGCAGGCAAGCCGAGCCAGGCTTGCAGTGGCCCTGGCGTGACACCTGCCACCTCAGGCAGAGGGCCTCCCGCGTGCCCTCCATGGCGGGTTTCTCCCCGGAGCCGTGGCCTGGGCACTAGGAAGGCCGGGCCTCCCCGACTCCCGGGAGGAGGGGCTAGCCCAGTTGCGCCCTGGCCCCCAAACCCTCTGGTGCCATCTGCCTGTCTCGGCACTTCTGACTCCACAGAGCCTTTCCTACATCTGGGCTGCCTGCCGTGGCAAAGCGCAGGCGTGGGGTGAGGCCATGGCTTTGTCTTTCCAGGAAAAAATGAGCCCCTGGCCGAAGCAGCAGGCCCAGGCAGAGCCTTGAGCTTGAAGCCCAGTAGGTCTGTGGCCCTCAGGGCCAGAGCCATGCTTTCAAGGCAGGGAAGCGGCCTGCAAGCTGAGTGGGAGTGGGGGAGGGGAGGGAGACAGCTGAAGCCGAGTCCAGAAGGGCGGCGATGGAAGAGCTGCAGCTGGGTCAGAGCCTGGAGGGAGGGCGGGGGCCTTCACTGAGGACCCCCCCGCCCCCCGAGGCCAGCCCTAGGCCCCGGCGGTCGCGCATGCGCCCTTGGCCTGTGCGGTGTGTGGGGGGTTGAACCCAAGCCCGCAGGGCTCCCGGAGCGGCCAGAGAAAGAAGGGCCCATGGAGAGGTAGGCGAGGTGGGCAGGGGGCGCCACCTTACTCTCCTCAGCTCCCTGAGGGAGAGAGAGAGAGACAGAGACAGAGAGAGAGATCCCTGACCTCTGAGTCTCTGCCTCCACCGCTGGCTGGTGCCAACTCACGCGCCATCCCACTTCCAGCCATCACCCCCACGCCTGCCCCGGGGCCAGCCCCACCACAGAGAGGCCGGTTGGTTCCTGCTCACCTCTGTGCCGTCCCTTCCCGACCTGACCCCAGTGCAGGGGATAAGCTTCAGACAAGTCTTTCCATGTCCCTCTGCATGACAATAGACTTCCTCCCCTCTCCCATTCCACAGGCCCACCCACCCGGGACATCCACCTTTGTCATTAGCTCAGGAGAGGATGCAAGATGAGAATCTCTGCTATTGTGTGGGGAGACTCAGTTTCCCGGGTTTCCCCCATGGACACATGTTCTTCAGCTGGGTCTGATTTTCTCCAGACAAGCTGTCTTGGGAAGGATTTGGCCAGCCCTAAGCACCTGAAGGGAAAGGGCGGAGGGGGGTTCTCTCTCTGCCCCCGACAGCCCCGAGCTGGGTCGGTCCCTCAGACCTGGCCAGGGGCAGCCCATCCCCCGGCGCCCTTCCCCGGGGCATCCAAGGGCAGGCTCGTTGCCAGCCCCACCCCGCTCGCCACTGCCCGACCATCGTCCTCCCTCGGGGGGCCTGGGCAGGACAGGGACCCGGGTGTGGGAGGCCTCCAGATCTCAGGCCTGGCACACCGTTTAGCAGGCTGCTTCCTCCTCTGACGGGGGCCCAGCACACGCCCCAGGAGACTTGGCAGCCGCCCCCAGGGCTCTAGCCTCTGGAACTCGTCCCCTTGGAAGGGGCCTGGCCCAGGTGCCAGGTTCGGCTGGTCGGCCAGCCTCCTTTGGAGAAAGCAGGCAAGCCGAGCCAGGCTTGCAGTGGCCCTGGCGTGACACCTGCCACCTCAGGCAGAGGGCTTCCCGCGTGCCCTCATGGCGGGTTTCTCCCCGGAGCCGTGGCCTGGGCACTAGAAAGGCCCAGCCTCCTTGACTCCCGGGAGGAGGGGCTAGCCCAGTTGCGCCCTGGCCCCCAAACCCTCTGGTGCCATCTGCCTGTCTCGGCACTTCTGACTCCACAGAGCCTTTCCTACATCTGGGCTGCCTGCCGTGGCAAAGTGCAGGCGTGGGGTGAGGCCATGGCTTTGTCTTTCCAGGAAAAAATGAGCCCCTGGCCGAAGCAGCAGGCCCAGGCAGAGCCTTGAGCTTGAAGCCTAGTAGGTCTGTGGCCCTCAGGGCCAGAGCCATGCTTTCAAGGCAGGGAAGCGGCCTGCAAGCTGAGTGGGATTGGGGGAGGGGAGGGAGACAGCTGAAACCGAGTCCAGAAGGGCGGCGATGGAAGAGCTGCAGCTGGGTCAGAGCCTGGAGGGAGGGCGGGGCCTTCACTGAGGACCCCCCCGCCCACCGAGGCCAGCCCTAGGCCCCGGGGGTCGCGCATGCGCCCTTGGCCTGTGCGGTGTGTGGGGGGTTGAACCCAAGCCCGCAGGGCTCCCGGAGCGGCCAGAGAAAGAAGGGCCCATGGAGAGGTAGGCGAGGTGGGCAGGGGGCGCCACCTTACTCTCCTCAGCTCCCTGAGGGAGAGAGAGAGAGACAGAGACAGAGAGAGAGATCCCTGACCTCTGAGTCTCTGCCTCCACCGCTGGCTGGTGCCAACTCACGCGCCATCCCACTTCCAGCCATCACCCCCACGCCTGCCCCGGGGCCAGCCCCACCACAGAGAGGCCGGTTGGTTCCTGCTCACCTCTGTGCCGTCCCTTCCCGACCTGACCCCAGTGCAGGGGATAAGCTTCAGACAAGTCTTTCCATGTCCCTCTGCATGACAATAGACTTCCTCCCCTCTCCCATTCCACAGGCCCACCCCCCCAGCACATCCACCTTTGTCATTAGCTCAGGAGAGGATGCAAGATGAGAATCTCTGCTATTGTGTGGGGAGACTCAGTTTCCCGGGTTTCCCCCATGGACACATGTTCTTCAGCTGGGTCTGATTTTCTCCAGACAAGCTGTCTTGGGAAGGATTTGGCCAGCCCTAAGAACCTGAAGGGAAAGGGCGGAGGGGGGTTCTCTCTCTGCCCCCGACAGCCCCGAGCTGGGTCGGTCCCTCAGACCTGGCCAGGGGCAGCCCATCCCCCGGCGCCCTTCCCCGGGGCATCCAAGGGCAGGCTTGGCGCCAGCCCCACCCCGCTCGCCACTTCCCGACCATCGTCCTCCCTCGGGGGGCCTGGGCAGGACAGGGACCCGGCTGTGGGAGGCCTCCAGATCTCAGGCCTGGCACACCGTTTAGCAGGCTGCTTCCTCCTCTGACGGGGGCCCAGCACACGCCCCAGGAGACTTGGCAGCCGCCCCCAGGGCTCTAGCCTCTGGAACTCGTCCCCTTGGAAGGGGCCTGGCCCAGGTGCCAGGTTCGGCTGGTCGGCCAGCCTCCTTTGGAGAAAGCAGGCAAGCCGAGCCAGGCTTGCAGTGGCCCTGGCGTGACACCTGCCACCTCAGGCAGAGGGCCTCCCGCGTGCCCTCCATGGCGGGTTTCTCCCCGGAGCCGTGGCCTGGGCACTAGGAAGGCCGGGCCTCCCCGACTCCCGGGAGGAGGGGCTAGCCCAGTTGCGCCCTGGCCCCCAAACCCTCTGGTGCCATCTGCCTGTCTCGGCACTTCTGACTCCACAGAGCCTTTCCTACATCTGGGCTGCCTGCCGTGGCAAAGTGCAGGCGTGGGGTGAGGCCATGGCTTTGTCTTTCCAGGAAAAAATGAGCCCCTGGCCGAAGCAGCAGGCCCAGGCAGAGCCTTGAGCTTGAAGCCCAGTAGGTCTGTGGCCCTCAGGGCCAGAGCCATGCTTTCAAGGCAGGGAAGCGGCCTGCAAGCTGAGTGGGAGTGGGGGAGGGGAGGGAGACAGCTGAAGCCGAGTCCAGAAGGGCGGCGATGGAAGAGCTGCAGCTGGGTCAGAGCCTGGAGGGAGGGCGGGGCCTTCACTGAGGACCCCCCCGCCCCCCGAGGCCAGCCCTAGGCCCCGGCGGTCGCGCATGCGCCCTTGGCCTGTGCGGTGTGTGGGGGGTTGAACCCAAGCCCGCAGGGCTCCCGGAGCGGCCAGAGAAAGAAGGGCCCATGGAGAGGTAGGCGAGGTGGGCAGGGGGCGCCACCTTACTCTCCTCAGCTCCCTGAGGGAGAGAGAGAGAGACAGAGACAGAGAGAGAGATCCCTGACCTCTGAGTCTCTGCCTCCACCGCTGGCTGGTGCCAACTCACGCGCCATCCCACTTCCAGCCATCACCCCCACGCCTGCCCCGGGGCCAGCCCCACCACAGAGAGGCCGGTTGGTTCCTGCTCACCTCTGTGCCGTCCCTTCCCGACCTGACCCCAGTGCAGGGGATAAGCTTCAGACAAGTCTTTCCATGTCCCTCTGCATGACAATAGACTTCCTCCCCTCTCCCATTCCACAGGCCCACCCACCCGGGACATCCACCTTTGTCATTAGCTCAGGAGAGGATGCAAGATGAGAATCTCTGCTATTGTGTGGGGAGACTCAGTTTCCCGGGTTTCCCCCATGGACACATGTTCTTCAGCTGGGTCTGATTTTCTCCAGACAAGCTGTCTTGGGAAGGATTTGGCCAGCCCTAAGCACCTGAAGGGAAAGGGCGGAGGGGGGTTCTCTCTCTGCCCCCGACAGCCCCGAGCTGGGTCGGTCCCTCAGACCTGGCCAGGGGCAGCCCATCCCCCGGCGCCCTTCCCCGGGGCATCCAAGGGCAGGCTCGTTGCCAGCCCCACCACGCTCGCCACTGCCCGACCATCGTCCTCCCTCGGGGGGCCTGGGCAGGACAGGGACCCGGGTGTGGGAGGCCTCCAGATCTCAGGCCTGGCACACCGTTTAGCAGGCTGCTTCCTCCTCTGACGGGGGCCCAGCACACGCCCCAGGAGACTTGGCAGCCGCCCCCAGGGCTCTAGCCTCTGGAACTCGTCCCCTTGGAAGGGGCCTGGCCCAGGTGCCAGGTTCGGCTGGTCGGCCAGCCTCCTTTGGAGAAAGCAGGCAAGCCGAGCCAGGCTTGCAGTGGCCCTGGCGTGACACCTGCCACCTCAGGCAGAGGGCCTCCCGCGTGCCCTCCATGGCGGGTTTCTCCCCGGAGCCGTGGCCTGGGCACTAGGAAGGCCGGGCCTCCCCGACTCCCGGGAGGAGGGGCTAGCCCAGTTGCGCCCTGGCCCCCAAACCCTCTGGTGCCATCTGCCTGTCTCGGCACTTCTGACTCCACAGAGCCTTTCCTACATCTGGGCTGCCTGCCGTGGCAAAGTGCAGGCGTGGGGTGAGGCCATGGCTTTGTCTTTCCAGGAAAAAATGAGCCCCTGGCCGAAGCAGCAGGCCCAGGCAGAGCCTTGAGCTTGAAGCCCAGTAGGTCTGTGGCCCTCAGGGCCAGAGCCATGCTTTCAAGGCAGGGAAGCGGCCTGCAAGCTGAGTGGGAGTGGGGGAGGGGAGGGAGACAGCTGAAGCCGAGTCCAGAAGGGCGGCGATGGAAGAGCTGCAGCTGGGTCAGAGCCTGGAGGGAGGGCGGGGCCTTCACTGAGGACCCCCCCGCCCCCCGAGGCCAGCCCTAGGCCCCGGCGGTCGCGCATGCGCCCTTGGCCTGTGCGGTGTGTGGGGGGTTGAACCCAAGCCCGCAGGGCTCCCGGAGCGGCCAGAGAAAGAAGGGCCCATGGAGAGGTAGGCGAGGTGGGCAGGGGGCGCCACCTTACTCTCCTCAGCTCCCTGAGGGAGAGAGAGAGAGACAGAGACAGAGAGAGAGATCCCTGACCTCTGAGTCTCTGCCTCCACCGCTGGCTGGTGCCAACTCACGCGCCATCCCACTTCCAGCCATCACCCCCACGCCTGCCCCGGGGCCAGCCCCACCACAGAGAGGCCGGTTGGTTCCTGCTCACCTCTGTGCCGTCCCTTCCCGACCTGACCCCAGTGCAGGGGATAAGCTTCAGACAAGTCTTTCCATGTCCCTCTGCATGACAATAGACTTCCTCCCCTCTCCCATTCCACAGGCCCACCCACCCGGGACATCCACCTTTGTCATTAGCTCAGGAGAGGATGCAAGATGAGAATCTCTGCTATTGTGTGGGGAGACTCAGTTTCCCGGGTTTCCCCCATGGACACATGTTCTTCAGCTGGGTCTGATTTTCTCCAGACAAGCTGTCTTGGGAAGGATTTGGCCAGCCCTAAGCACCTGAAGGGAAAGGGCGGAGGGGGGTTCTCTCTCTGCCCCCGACAGCCCCGAGCTGGGTCGGTCCCTCAGACCTGGCCAGGGGCAGCCCATCCCCCGGCGCCCTTCCCCGGGGCATCCAAGGGCAGGCTCGTTGCCAGCCCCACCACGCTCGCCACTGCCCGACCATCGTCCTCCCTCGGGGGGCCTGGGCAGGACAGGGACCCGGGTGTGGGAGGCCTCCAGATCTCAGGCCTGGCACACCGTTTAGCAGGCTGCTTCCTCCTCTGACGGGGGCCCAGCACACGCCCCAGGAGACTTGGCAGCCGCCCCCAGGGCTCTAGCCTCTGGAACTCGTCCCCTTGGAAGGGGCCTGGCCCAGGTGCCAGGTTCGGCTGGTCGGCCAGCCTCCTTTGGAGAAAGCAGGCAAGCCGAGCCAGGCTTGCAGTGGCCCTGGCGTGACACCTGCCACCTCAGGCAGAGGGCTTCCCGCGTGCCCTCATGGCGGGTTTCTCCCCGGAGCCGTGGCCTGGGCACTAGGAAGGCCCAGCCTCCTTGACTCCCGGGAGGAGGGGCTAGCCCAGTTGCGCCCTGGCCCCCAAACCCTCTGGTGCCATCTGCCTGTCTCGGCACTTCTGACTCCACAGAGCCTTTCCTACATCTGGGCTGCCTGCCGTGGCAAAGTGCAGGCGTGGGGTGAGGCCATGGCTTTGTCTTTCCAGGAAAAAATGAGCCCCTGGCCGAAGCAGCAGGCCCAGGCAGAGCCTTGAGCTTGAAGCCTAGTAGGTCTGTGGCCCTCAGGGCCAGAGCCATGCTTTCAAGGCAGGGAAGCGGCCTGCAAGCTGAGTGGGATTGGGGGAGGGGAGGGAGACAGCTGAAGCCGAGTCCAGAAGGGCGGCGATGGAAGAGCTGCAGCTGGGTCAGAGCCTGGAGGGAGGGCGGGGTCTTCACTGAGGACCCCCCCGCCCACCGAGGCCAGCCCTAGGCCCCGGGGGTCGCGCATGCGCCCTTGGCCTGTGCGGTGTGTGGGGGGTTGAACCCAAGCCCGCAGGGCTCCCGGAGCGGCCAGAGAAAGAAGGGCCCATGGAGAGGTAGGCGAGGTGGGCAGGGGGCGCCACCTTACTCTCCTCAGCTCCCTGAGGGAGAGAGAGAGAGACAGAGACAGAGAGAGAGATCCCTGACCTCTGAGTCTCTGCCTCCACCGCTGGCTGGTGCCAACTCACGCGCCATCCCACTTCCAGCCATCACCCCCACGCCTGCCCCGGGGCCAGCCCCACCACAGAGAGGCCGGTTGGTTCCTGCTCACCTCTGTGCCGTCCCTTCCCGACCTGACCCCAGTGCAGGGGATAAGCTTCAGACAAGTCTTTCCATGTCCCTCTGCATGACAATAGACTTCCTCCCCTCTCCCATTCCACAGGCCCACCCCCCCAGCACATCCACCTTTGTCATTAGCTCAGGAGAGGATGCAAGATGAGAATCTCTGCTATTGTGTGGGGAGACTCAGTTTCCCGGGTTTCCCCCATGGACACATGTTCTTCAGCTGGGTCTGATTTTCTCCAGACAAGCTGTCTTGGGAAGGATTTGGCCAGCCCTAAGAACCTGAAGGGAAAGGGCGGAGGGGGGTTCTCTCTCTGCCCCCGACAGCCCCGAGCTGGGTCGGTCCCTCAGACCTGGCCAGGGGCAGCCCATCCCCCGGCGCCCTTCCCCGGGGCATCCAAGGGCAGGCTTGG
This sequence comes from Diceros bicornis minor, assembly GCF_020826845.1. NCBI lineage: Eukaryota > Metazoa > Chordata > Mammalia > Perissodactyla > Rhinocerotidae > Diceros > Diceros bicornis. The sequence continues at coordinate 57,235 of NW_026691257.1, forward strand.
CGCCAGCCCCACCCCGCTCGCCACTTCCCGACCATCGTCCTCCCTCGGGGGGCCTGGGCAGGACAGGGACCCGGCTGTGGGAGGCCTCCAGATCTCAGGCCTGGCACACCGTTTAGCAGGCTGCTTCCTCCTCTGACGGGGGCCCAGCACACGCCCCAGGAGACTTGGCAGCCGCCCCCAGGGCTCTAGCCTCTGGAACTCGTCCCCTTGGAAGGGGCCTGGCCCAGGTGCCAGGTTCGGCTGGTCGGCCAGCCTCCTTTGGAGAAAGCAGGCAAGCCGAGCCAGGCTTGCAGTGGCCCTGGCGTGACACCTGCCACCTCAGGCAGAGGGCTTCCCGCGTGCCCTCATGGCGGGTTTCTCCCCGGAGCCGTGGCCTGGGCACTAGGAAGGCCCAGCCTCCTTGACTCCCGGGAGGAGGGGCTAGCCCAGTTGCGCCCTGGCCCCCAAACCCTCTGGTGCCATCTGCCTGTCTCGGCACTTCTGACTCCACAGAGCCTTTCCTACATCTGGGCTGCCTGCCGTGGCAAAGTGCAGGCGTGGGGTGAGGCCATGGCTTTGTCTTTCCAGGAAAAAATGAGCCCCTGGCCGAAGCAGCAGGCCCAGGCAGAGCCTTGAGCTTGAAGCCTAGTAGGTCTGTGGCCCTCAGGGCCAGAGCCATGCTTTCAAGGCAGGGAAGCGGCCTGCAAGCTGAGTGGGATTGGGGGAGGGGAGGGAGACAGCTGAAGCCGAGTCCAGAAGGGCGGCGATGGAAGAGCTGCAGCTGGGTCAGAGCCTGGAGGGAGGGCGGGGCCTTCACTGAGGACCCCCCCGCCCACCGAGGCCAGCCCTAGGCCCCGGGGGTCGCGCATGCGCCCTTGGCCTGTGCGGTGTGTGGGGGGTTGAACCCAAGCCCGCAGGGCTCCCGGAGCGGCCAGAGAAAGAAGGGCCCATGGAGAGGTAGGCGAGGTGGGCAGGGGGCGCCACCTTACTCTCCTCAGCTCCCTGAGGGAGAGAGAGAGAGACAGAGACAGAGAGAGAGATCCCTGACCTCTGAGTCTCTGCCTCCACCGCTGGCTGGTGCCAACTCACGCGCCATCCCACTTCCAGCCATCACCCCCACGCCTGCCCCGGGGCCAGCCCCACCACAGAGAGGCCGGTTGGTTCCTGCTCACCTCTGTGCCGTCCCTTCCCGACCTGACCCCAGTGCAGGGGATAAGCTTCAGACAAGTCTTTCCATGTCCCTCTGCATGACAATAGACTTCCTCCCCTCTCCCATTCCACAGGCCCACCCCCCCAGCACATCCACCTTTGTCATTAGCTCAGGAGAGGATGCAAGATGAGAATCTCTGCTATTGTGTGGGGAGACTCAGTTTCCCGGGTTTCCCCCATGGACACATGTTCTTCAGCTGGGTCTGATTTTCTCCAGACAAGCTGTCTTGGGAAGGATTTGGCCAGCCCTAAGAACCTGAAGGGAAAGGGCGGAGGGGGGTTCTCTCTCTGCCCCCGACAGCCCCGAGCTGGGTCGGTCCCTCAGACCTGGCCAGGGGCAGCCCATCCCCCGGCGCCCTTCCCCGGGGCATCCAAGGGCAGGCTTGGCGCCAGCCCCACCCCGCTCGCCACTTCCCGACCATCGTCCTCCCTCGGGGGGCCTGGGCAGGACAGGGACCCGGCTGTGGGAGGCCTCCAGATCTCAGGCCTGGCACACCGTTTAGCAGGCTGCTTCCTCCTCTGACGGGGGCCCAGCACACGCCCCAGGAGACTTGGCAGCCGCCCCCAGGGCTCTAGCCTCTGGAACTCGTCCCCTTGGAAGGGGCCTGGCCCAGGTGCCAGGTTCGGCTGGTCGGCCAGCCTCCTTTGGAGAAAGCAGGCAAGCCGAGCCAGGCTTGCAGTGGCCCTGGCGTGACACCTGCCACCTCAGGCAGAGGGCCTCCCGCGTGCCCTCCATGGCGGGTTTCTCCCCGGAGCCGTGGCCTGGGCACTAGGAAGGCCGGGCCTCCCCGACTCCCGGGAGGAGGGGCTAGCCCAGTTGCGCCCTGGCCCCCAAACCCTCTGGTGCCATCTGCCTGTCTCGGCACTTCTGACTCCACAGAGCCTTTCCTACATCTGGGCTGCCTGCCGTGGCAAAGTGCAGGCGTGGGGTGAGGCCATGGCTTTGTCTTTCCAGGAAAAAATGAGCCCCTGGCCGAAGCAGCAGGCCCAGGCAGAGCCTTGAGCTTGAAGCCCAGTAGGTCTGTGGCCCTCAGGGCCAGAGCCATGCTTTCAAGGCAGGGAAGCGGCCTGCAAGCTGAGTGGGAGTGGGGGAGGGGAGGGAGACAGCTGAAGCCGAGTCCAGAAGGGCGGCGATGGAAGAGCTGCAGCTGGGTCAGAGCCTGGAGGGAGGGCGGGGCCTTCACTGAGGACCCCCCCGCCCCCCGAGGCCAGCCCTAGGCCCCGGCGGTCGCGCATGCGCCCTTGGCCTGTGCGGTGTGTGGGGGGTTGAACCCAAGCCCGCAGGGCTCCCGGAGCGGCCAGAGAAAGAAGGGCCCATGGAGAGGTAGGCGAGGTGGGCAGGGGGCGCCACCTTACTCTCCTCAGCTCCCTGAGGGAGAGAGAGAGAGACAGAGACAGAGAGAGAGATCCCTGACCTCTGAGTCTCTGCCTCCACCGCTGGCTGGTGCCAACTCACGCGCCATCCCACTTCCAGCCATCACCCCCACGCCTGCCCCGGGGCCAGCCCCACCACAGAGAGGCCGGTTGGTTCCTGCTCACCTCTGTGCCGTCCCTTCCCGACCTGACCCCAGTGCAGGGGATAAGCTTCAGACAAGTCTTTCCATGTCCCTCTGCATGACAATAGACTTCCTCCCCTCTCCCATTCCACAGGCCCACCCACCCGGGACATCCACCTTTGTCATTAGCTCAGGAGAGGATGCAAGATGAGAATCTCTGCTATTGTGTGGGGAGACTCAGTTTCCCGGGTTACCCCCATGGACACATGTTCTTCAGCTGGGTCTGATTTTCTCCAGACAAGCTGTCTTGGGAAGGATTTGGCCAGCCCTAAGAACCTGAAGGGAAAGGGCGGAGGGGGGTTCTCTCTCTGCCCCCGACAGCCCCGAGCTGGGTCGGTCCCTCAGACCTGTCCAGGGGCAGCCCATCCCCCGGCGCCCTTCCCCGGGGCATCCAAGGGCAGGCTCGGCGCCAGCCCCACCCCGCTCGCCACTGCCCGACCATCGTCCTCCCTCGGGGGGCCTGGGCAGGACAGGGACCCGGCTGTGGGAGGCCTCCAGATCTCAGGCCTGGCACACCGTTTAGCAGGCTGCTTCCTCCTCTGACGGAGGCCCAGCACACGCCCCAGGAGACTTGGCAGCCGCCCCCAGGGCTCTAGCCTCTGGAACTCGTCCCCTTGGAAGGGGCCTGGCCCAGGTGCCAGGTTCGGCTGGTCGGCCAGCCTCCTTTGGAGAAAGCAGGCAAGCCGAGCCAGGCTTGCAGTGGCCCTGGCGTGACACCTGCCACCTCAGGCAGAGGGCCTCCCGCGTGCCCTCCATGGCGGGTTTCTCCCCGGAGCCGTGGCCTGGGCACTAGGAAGGCCGGGCCTCCCCGACTCCCGGGAGGAGGGGCTAGCCCAGTTGCGCCCTGGCCCCCAAACCCTCTGGTGCCATCTGCCTGTCTCGGCACTTCTGACTCCACAGAGCCTTTCCTACATCTGGGCTGCCTGCCGTGGCAAAGTGCAGGCGTGGGGTGAGGCCATGGCTTTGTCTTTCCAGGAAAAAATGAGCCCCTGGCCGAAGCAGCAGGCCCAGGCAGAGCCTTGAGCTTGAAGCCCAGTAGGTCTGTGGCCCTCAGTGCCAGAGCCATGCTTTCAAGGCAGGGAAGCGGCCTGCAAGCTGAGTGGGAGTGGGGGAGGGGAGGGAGACAGCTGAAGCCGAGTCCAGAAGGGCGGCGATGGAAGAGCTGCAGCTGGGTCAGAGCCTGGAGGGAGGGCGGGGCCTTCACTGAGGACCCCCCCGCCCCCCGAGGCCAGCCCTAGGCCCCGGCGGTCGCGCATGCGCCCTTGGCCTGTGCGGTGTGTGGGGGGTTGAACCCAAGCCCGCAGGGCTCCCGGAGCGGCCAGAGAAAGAAGGGCCCATGGAGAGGTAGGCGAGGTGGGCAGGGGTGCCACCTTACTCTCCTCAGCTCCCTGAGGGAGAGAGAGAGAGACAGAGGCAGAGAGAGAGATCCCTGACCTCTGAGTCTCTGCCTCCACCGCTGGCTGGTGCCAACTCACGCGCCATCCCACTTCCAGCCATCACCCCCACGCCTGCCCCGGGGCCAGCCCCACCACAGAGAGGCCGGTTGGTTCCTGCTCACCTCTGTGCCGTCCCTTCCCGACCTGACCCCAGTGCAGGGGATAAGCTTCAGACAAGTCTTTCCATGTCCCTCTGCATGACAATAGACTTCCTCCCCTCTCCCATTCCACAGGCCCACCCACCCGGGACATCCACCTTTGTCATTAGCTCAGGAGAGGATGCAAGATGAGAATCTCTGCTATTGTGTGGGGAGACTCAGTTTCCCGGGTTTCCCCCATGGACACATGTTCTTCAGCTGGGTCTGATTTTCTCCAGACAAGCTGTCTTGGGAAGGATTTGGCCAGCCCTAAGCACCTGAAGGGAAAGGGCGGAGGGGGGTTCTCTCTCTGCCCCCGACAGCCCCGAGCTGGGTCGGTCCCTCAGACCTGGCCAGGGGCAGCCCATCCCCCGGCGCCCTTCCCCGGGGCATCCAAGGGCAGGCTCGTTGCCAGCCCCACCACGCTCGCCACTGCCCGACCATCGTCCTCCCTCGGGGGGCCTGGACAGGACAGGGACCCGGGTGTGGGAGGCCTCCAGATCTCAGGCCTGGCACACCGTTTAGCAGGCTGCTTCCTCCTCTGACGGGGGCCCAGCACACGCCCCAGGAGACTTGGCAGCCGCCCCCAGGGCTCTAGCCTCTGGAACTCGTCCCCTTGGAAGGGGCCTGGCCCAGGTGCCAGGTTCGGCTGGTCGGCCAGCCTCCTTTGGAGAAAGCAGGCAAGCCGAGCCAGGCTTGCAGTGGCCCTGGCGTGACACCTGCCAACTCAGGCAGAGGGCTTCCCGCGTGCCCTCATGGCGGGTTTCTCCCCGGAGCCGTGGCCTGGGCACTAGGAAGGCCCAGCCTCCTTGACTCCCGGGAGGAGGGGCTAGCCCAGTTGCGCCCTGGCCCCCAAACCCTCTGGTGCCATCTGCCTGTCTCGGCACTTCTGACTCCACAGAGCCTTTCCTACATCTGGGCTGCCTGCCGTGGCAAAGTGCAGGCGTGGGGTGAGGCCATGGCTTTGTCTTTCCAGGAAAAAATGAGCCCCTGGCCGAAGCAGCAGGCCCAGGCAGAGCCTTGAGCTTGAAGCCTAGTAGGTCTGTGGCCCTCAGGGCCAGAGCCATGCTTTCAAGGCAGGGAAGCGGCCTGCAAGCTGAGTGGGATTGGGGGAGGGGAGGGAGACAGCTGAAGCCGAGTCCAGAAGGGCGGCGATGGAAGAGCTGCAGCTGGGTCAGAGCCTGGAGGGAGGGCGGGGCCTTCACTGAGGACCCCCCCGCCCACCGAGGCCAGCCCTAGTCCCCGGGGGTCGCGCATGCGCCCTTGGCCTGTGCGGTGTGTGGGGGGTTGAACCCAAGCCCGCAGGGCTCCCGGAGCGGCCAGAGAAAGAAGGGCCCATGGAGAGGTAGGCGAGGTGGGCAGGGGGCGCCACCTTACTCTCCTCAGCTCCCTGAGGGAGAGAGAGAGAGACAGAGACAGAGAGAGAGATCCCTGACCTCTGAGTCTCTGCCTCCACCGCTGGCTGGTGCCAACTCACGCGCCATCCCACTTCCAGCCATCACCCCCACGCCTGCCCCGGGGCCAGCCCCACCACAGAGAGGCCAGTTGGTTCCTGCTCACCTCTGTGCCGTCCCTTCCCGACCTGACCCCAGTGCAGGGGATAAGCTTCAGACAAGTCTTTCCATGTCCCTCTGCATGACAATAGACTTCCTCCCCTCTCCCATTCCACAGGCCCACCCACCCGGGACATCCACCTTTGTCATTAGCTCAGGAGAGGATGCAAGATGAGAATCTCTGCTATTGTGTGGGGAGACTCAGTTTCCCGGGTTTCCCCCATGGACACATGTTCTTCAGCTGGGTCTGATTTTCTCCAGACAAGCTGTCTTGGGAAGGATTTGGCCAGCCCTAAGAACCTGAAGGGAAAGGGCGGAGGGGGGTTCTCTCTCTGCCCCCGACAGCCCCGAGCTGGGTCGGTCCCTCAGACCTGGCCAGGGGCAGCCCATCCCCCGGCGCCCTTCCCCGGGGCATCCAAGGGCAGGCTTGGCGCCAGCCCCACCCCGCTCGCCACTTCCCGACCATCGTCCTCCCTCGGGGGGCCTGGGCAGGACAGGGACCCGGCTGTGGGAGGCCTCCAGATCTCAGGCCTGGCACACCGTTTAGCAGGCTGCTTCCTCCTCTGACGGGGGCCCAGCACACGCCCCAGGAGACTTGGCAGCCGCCCCCAGGGCTCTAGCCTCTGGAACTCGTCCCCTTGGAAGGGGCCTGGCCCAGGTGCCAGGTTCGGCTGGTCGGCCAGCCTCCTTTGGAGAAAGCAGGCAAGCCGAGCCAGGCTTGCAGTGGCCCTGGCGTGACACCTGCCACCTCAGGCAGAGGGCCTCCCGCGTGCCCTCCATGGCGGGTTTCTCCCCGGAGCCGTGGCCTGGGCACTAGGAAGGCCGGGCCTCCCCGACTCCCGGGAGGAGGGGCTAGCCCAGTTGCGCCCTGGCCCCCAAACCCTCTGGTGCCATCTGCCTGTCTCGGCACTTCTGACTCCACAGAGCCTTTCCTACATCTGGGCTGCCTGCCGTGGCAAAGTGCAGGCGTGGGGTGAGGCCATGGCTTTGTCTTTCCAGGAAAAAATGAGCCCCTGGCCGAAGCAGCAGGCCCAGGCAGAGCCTTGAGCTTGAAGCCCAGTAGGTCTGTGGCCCTCAGGGCCAGAGCCATGCTTTCAAGGCAGGGAAGCGGCCTGCAAGCTGAGTGGGAGTGGGGGAGGGGAGGGAGACAGCTGAAGCCGAGTCCAGAAGGGCGGCGATGGAAGAGCTGCAGCTGGGTCAGAGCCTGGAGGGAGGGCGGGGCCTTCACTGAGGACCCCCCCGCCCCCCGAGGCCAGCCCTAGGCCCCGGCGGTCGCGCATGCGCCCTTGGCCTGTGCGGTGTGTGGGGGGTTGAACCCAAGCCCGCAGGGCTCCCGGAGCGGCCAGAGAAAGAAGGGCCCATGGAGAGGTAGGCGAGGTGGGCAGGGGGCGCCACCTTACTCTCCTCAGCTCCCTGAGGGAGAGAGAGAGAGACAGAGACAGAGAGAGAGATCCCTGACCTCTGAGTCTCTGCCTCCACCGCTGGCTGGTGCCAACTCACGCGCCATCCCACTTCCAGCCATCACCCCCACGCCTGCCCCGGGGCCAGCCCCACCACAGAGAGGCCGGTTGGTTCCTGCTCACCTCTGTGCCGTCCCTTCCCGACCTGACCCCAGTGCAGGGGATAAGCTTCAGACAAGTCTTTCCATGTCCCTCTGCATGACAATAGACTTCCTCCCCTCTCCCATTCCACAGGCCCACCCACCCGGGACATCCACCTTTGTCATTAGCTCAGGAGAGGATGCAAGATGAGAATCTCTGCTATTGTGTGGGGAGACTCAGTTTCCCGGGTTACCCCCATGGACACATGTTCTTCAGCTGGGTCTGATTTTCTCCAGACAAGCTGTCTTGGGAAGGATTTGGCCAGCCCTAAGAACCTGAAGGGAAAGGGCGGAGGGGGGTTCTCTCTCTGCCCCCGACAGCCCCGAGCTGGGTCGGTCCCTCAGACCTGTCCAGGGGCAGCCCATCCCCCGGCGCCCTTCCCCGGGGCATCCAAGGGCAGGCTCGGCGCCAGCCCCACCCCGCTCGCCACTGCCCGACCATCGTCCTCCCTCGGGGGGCCTGGGCAGGACAGGGACCCGGCTGTGGGAGGCCTCCAGATCTCAGGCCTGGCACACCGTTTAGCAGGCTGCTTCCTCCTCTGACGGAGGCCCAGCACACGCCCCAGGAGACTTGGCAGCCGCCCCCAGGGCTCTAGCCTCTGGAACTCGTCCCCTTGGAAGGGGCCTGGCCCAGGTGCCAGGTTCGGCTGGTCGGCCAGCCTCCTTTGGAGAAAGCAGGCAAGCCGAGCCAGGCTTGCAGTGGCCCTGGCGTGACACCTGCCACCTCAGGCAGAGGGCCTCCCGCGTGCCCTCCATGGCGGGTTTCTCCCCGGAGCCGTGGCCTGGGCACTAGGAAGGCCGGGCCTCCCCGACTCCCGGGAGGAGGGGCTAGCCCAGTTGCGCCCTGGCCCCCAAACCCTCTGGTGCCATCTGCCTGTCTCGGCACTTCTGACTCCACAGAGCCTTTCCTACATCTGGGCTGCCTGCCGTGGCAAAGTGCAGGCGTGGGGTGAGGCCATGGCTTTGTCTTTCCAGGAAAAAATGAGCCCCTGGCCGAAGCAGCAGGCCCAGGCAGAGCCTTGAGCTTGAAGCCCAGTAGGTCTGTGGCCCTCAGTGCCAGAGCCATGCTTTCAAGGCAGGGAAGCGGCCTGCAAGCTGAGTGGGAGTGGGGGAGGGGAGGGAGACAGCTGAAGCCGAGTCCAGAAGGGCGGCGATGGAAGAGCTGCAGCTGGGTCAGAGCCTGGAGGGAGGGCGGGGCCTTCACTGAGGACCCCCCCGCCCCCCGAGGCCAGCCCTAGGCCCCGGCGGTCGCGCATGCGCCCTTGGCCTGTGCGGTGTGTGGGGGGTTGAACCCAAGCCCGCAGGGCTCCCGGAGCGGCCAGAGAAAGAAGGGCCCATGGAGAGGTAGGCGAGGTGGGCAGGGGTGCCACCTTACTCTCCTCAGCTCCCTGAGGGAGAGAGAGAGAGACAGAGGCAGAGAGAGAGATCCCTGACCTCTGAGTCTCTGCCTCCACCGCTGGCTGGTGCCAACTCACGCGCCATCCCACTTCCAGCCATCACCCCCACGCCTGCCCCGGGGCCAGCCCCACCACAGAGAGGCCGGTTGGTTCCTGCTCACCTCTGTGCCGTCCCTTCCCGACCTGACCCCAGTGCAGGGGATAAGCTTCAGACAAGTCTTTCCATGTCCCTCTGCATGACAATAGACTTCCTCCCCTCTCCCATTCCACAGGCCCACCCACCCGGGACATCCACCTTTGTCATTAGCTCAGGAGAGGATGCAAGATGAGAATCTCTGCTATTGTGTGGGGAGACTCAGTTTCCCGGGTTTCCCCCATGGACACATGTTCTTCAGCTGGGTCTGATTTTCTCCAGACAAGCTGTCTTGGGAAGGATTTGGCCAGCCCTAAGCACCTGAAGGGAAAGGGCGGAGGGGGGTTCTCTCTCTGCCCCCGACAGCCCCGAGCTGGGTCGGTCCCTCAGACCTGGCCAGGGGCAGCCCATCCCCCGGCGCCCTTCCCCGGGGCATCCAAGGGCAGGCTCGTTGCCAGCCCCACCACGCTCGCCACTGCCCGACCATCGTCCTCCCTCGGGGGGCCTGGACAGGACAGGGACCCGGGTGTGGGAGGCCTCCAGATCTCAGGCCTGGCACACCGTTTAGCAGGCTGCTTCCTCCTCTGACGGGGGCCCAGCACACGCCCCAGGAGACTTGGCAGCCGCCCCCAGGGCTCTAGCCTCTGGAACTCGTCCCCTTGGAAGGGGCCTGGCCCAGGTGCCAGGTTCGGCTGGTCGGCCAGCCTCCTTTGGAGAAAGCAGGCAAGCCGAGCCAGGCTTGCAGTGGCCCTGGCGTGACACCTGCCAACTCAGGCAGAGGGCTTCCCGCGTGCCCTCATGGCGGGTTTCTCCCCGGAGCCGTGGCCTGGGCACTAGGAAGGCCCAGCCTCCTTGACTCCCGGGAGGAGGGGCTAGCCCAGTTGCGCCCTGGCCCCCAAACCCTCTGGTGCCATCTGCCTGTCTCGGCACTTCTGACTCCACAGAGCCTTTCCTACATCTGGGCTGCCTGCCGTGGCAAAGTGCAGGCGTGGGGTGAGGCCATGGCTTTGTCTTTCCAGGAAAAAATGAGCCCCTGGCCGAAGCAGCAGGCCCAGGCAGAGCCTTGAGCTTGAAGCCTAGTAGGTCTGTGGCCCTCAGGGCCAGAGCCATGCTTTCAAGGCAGGGAAGCGGCCTGCAAGCTGAGTGGGATTGGGGGAGGGGAGGGAGACAGCTGAAGCCGAGTCCAGAAGGGCGGCGATGGAAGAGCTGCAGCTGGGTCAGAGCCTGGAGGGAGGGCGGGGCCTTCACTGAGGACCCCCCCGCCCACCGAGGCCAGCCCTAGTCCCCGGGGGTCGCGCATGCGCCCTTGGCCTGTGCGGTGTGTGGGGGGTTGAACCCAAGCCCGCAGGGCTCCCGGAGCGGCCAGAGAAAGAAGGGCCCATGGAGAGGTAGGCGAGGTGGGCAGGGGGCGCCACCTTACTCTCCTCAGCTCCCTGAGGGAGAGAGAGAGAGACAGAGACAGAGAGAGAGATCCCTGACCTCTGAGTCTCTGCCTCCACCGCTGGCTGGTGCCAACTCACGCGCCATCCCACTTCCAGCCATCACCCCCACGCCTGCCCCGGGGCCAGCCCCACCACAGAGAGGCCGGTTGGTTCCTGCTCACCTCTGTGCCGTCCCTTCCCGACCTGACCCCAGTGCAGGGGATAAGCTTCAGACAAGTCTTTCCATGTCCCTCTGCATGACAATAGACTTCCTCCCCTCTCCCATTCCACAGGCCCACCCACCCGGGACATCCACCTTTGTCATTAGCTCAGGAGAGGATGCAAGATGAGAATCTCTGCTATTGTGTGGGGAGACTCAGTTTCCCGGGTTTCCCCCATGGACACATGTTCTTCAGCTGGGTCTGATTTTCTCCAGACAAGCTGTCTTGGGAAGGATTTGGCCAGCCCTAAGAACCTGAAGGGAAAGGGCGGAGGGGGGTTCTCTCTCTGCCCCCGACAGCCCCGAGCTGGGTCGGTCCCTCAGACCTGGCCAGGGGCAGCCCATCCCCCGGCGCCCTTCCCCGGGGCATCCAAGGGCAGGCTTGGCGCCAGCCCCACCCCGCTCGCCACTTCCCGACCATCGTCCTCCCTCGGGGGGCCTGGGCAGGACAGGGACCCGGCTGTGGGAGGCCTCCAGATCTCAGGCCTGGCACACCGTTTAGCAGGCTGCTTCCTCCTCTGACGGGGGCCCAGCACACGCCCCAGGAGACTTGGCAGCCGCCCCCAGGGCTCTAGCCTCTGGAACTCGTCCCCTTGGAAGGGGCCTGGCCCAGGTGCCAGGTTCGGCTGGTCGGCCAGCCTCCTTTGGAGAAAGCAGGCAAGCCGAGCCAGGCTTGCAGTGGCCCTGGCGTGACACCTGCCACCTCAGGCAGAGGGCCTCCCGCGTGCCCTCCATGGCGGGTTTCTCCCCGGAGCCGTGGCCTGGGCACTAGGAAGGCCGGGCCTCCCCGACTCCCGGGAGGAGGGGCTAGCCCAGTTGCGCCCTGGCCCCCAAACCCTCTGGTGCCATCTGCCTGTCTCGGCACTTCTGACTCCACAGAGCCTTTCCTACATCTGGGCTGCCTGCCGTGGCAAAGTGCAGGCGTGGGGTGAGGCCATGGCTTTGTCTTTCCAGGAAAAAATGAGCCCCTGGCCGAAGCAGCAGGCCCAGGCAGAGCCTTGAGCTTGAAGCCCAGTAGGTCTGTGGCCCTCAGGGCCAGAGCCATGCTTTCAAGGCAGGGAAGCGGCCTGCAAGCTGAGTGGGAGTGGGGGAGGGGAGGGAGACAGCTGAAGCCGAGTCCAGAAGGGCGGCGATGGAAGAGCTGCAGCTGGGTCAGAGCCTGGAGGGAGGGCGGGGCCTTCACTGAGGACCCCCCCGCCCCCCGAGGCCAGCCCTAGGCCCCGGCGGTCGCGCATGCGCCCTTGGCCTGTGCGGTGTGTGGGGGGTTGAACCCAAGCCCGCAGGGCTCCCGGAGCGGCCAGAGAAAGAAGGGCCCATGGAGAGGTAGGCGAGGTGGGCAGGGGGCGCCACCTTACTCTCCTCAGCTCCCTGAGGGAGAGAGAGAGAGACAGAGACAGAGAGAGAGATCCCTGACCTCTGAGTCTCTGCCTCCACCGCTGGCTGGTGCCAACTCACGCGCCATCCCACTTCCAGCCATCACCCCCACGCCTGCCCCGGGGCCAGCCCCACCACAGAGAGGCCGGTTGGTTCCTGCTCACCTCTGTGCCGTCCCTTCCCGACCTGACCCCAGTGCAGGGGATAAGCTTCAGACAAGTCTTTCCATGTCCCTCTGCATGACAATAGACTTCCTCCCCTCTCCCATTCCACAGGCCCACCCACCCGGGACATCCACCTTTGTCATTAGCTCAGGAGAGGATGCAAGATGAGAATCTCTGCTATTGTGTGGGGAGACTCAGTTTCCCGGGTTTCCCCCATGGACACATGTTCTTCAGCTGGGTCTGATTTTCTCCAGACAAGCTGTCTTGGGAAGGATTTGGCCAGCCCTAAGCACCTGAAGGGAAAGGGCGGAGGGGGGTTCTCTCTCTGCCCCCGACAGCCCCGAGCTGGGTCGGTCCCTCAGACCTGGCCAGGGGCAGCCCATCCCCCGGCGCCCTTCCCCGGGGCATCCAAGGGCAGGCTCGTTGCCAGCCCCACCACGCTCGCCACTGCCCGACCATCGTCCTCCCTCGGGGGGCCTGGGCAGGACAGGGACCCGGGTGTGGGAGGCCTCCAGATCTCAGGCCTGGCACACCGTTTAGCAGGCTGCTTCCTCCTCTGACGGGGGCCCAGCACACGCCCCAGGAGACTTGGCAGCCGCCCCCAGGGCTCTAGCCTCTGGAACTCGTCCCCTTGGAAGGGGCCTGGCCCAGGTGCCAGGTTCGGCTGGTCGGCCAGCCTCCTTTGGAGAAAGCAGGCAAGCCGAGCCAGGCTTGCAGTGGCCCTGGCGTGACACCTGCCAACTCAGGCAGAGGGCTTCCCGCGTGCCCTCATGGCGGGTTTCTCCCCGGAGCCGTGGCCTGGGCACTAGGAAGGCCCAGCCTCCTTGACTCCCGGGAGGAGGGGCTAGCCCAGTTGCGCCCTGGCCCCCAAACCCTCTGGTGCCATCTGCCTGTCTCGGCACTTCTGACTCCACAGAGCCTTTCCTACATCTGGGCTGCCTGCCGTGGCAAAGTGCAGGCGTGGGGTGAGGCCATGGCTTTGTCTTTCCAGGAAAAAATGAGCCCCTGGCCGAAGCAGCAGGCCCAGGCAGAGCCTTGAGCTTGAAGCCTAGTAGGTCTGTGGCCCTCAGGGCCAGAGCCATGCTTTCAAGGCAGGGAAGCGGCCTGCAAGCTGAGTGGGATTGGGGGAGGGGAGGGAGACAGCTGAAGCCGAGTCCAGAAGGGCGGCGATGGAAGAGCTGCAGCTGGGTCAGAGCCTGGAGGGAGGGCGGGGCCTTCACTGAGGACCCCCCCGCCCACCGAGGCCAGCCCTAGTCCCCGGGGGTCGCGCATGCGCCCTTGGCCTGTGCGGTGTGTGGGGGGTTGAACCCAAGCCCGCAGGGCTCCCGGAGCGGCCAGAGAAAGAAGGGCCCATGGAGAGGTAGGCGAGGTGGGCAGGGGGCGCCACCTTACTCTCCTCAGCTCCCTGAGGGAGAGAGAGAGAGACAGAGACAGAGAGAGAGATCCCTGACCTCTGAGTCTCTGCCTCCACCGCTGGCTGGTGCCAACTCACGCGCCATCCCACTTCCAGCCATCACCCCCACGCCTGCCCCGGGGCCAGCCCCACCACAGAGAGGCCGGTTGGTTCCTGCTCACCTCTGTGCCGTCCCTTCCCGACCTGACCCCAGTGCAGGGGATAAGCTTCAGACAAGTCTTTCCATGTCCCTCTGCATGACAATAGACTTCCTCCCCTCTCCCATTCCACAGGCCCACCCACCCGGGACATCCACCTTTGTCATTAGCTCAGGAGAGGATGCAAGATGAGAATCTCTGCTATTGTGTGGGGAGACTCAGTTTCCCGGGTTTCCCCCATGGACACATGTTCTTCAGCTGGGTCTGATTTTCTCCAGACAAGCTGTCTTGGGAAGGATTTGGCCAGCCCTAAGAACCTGAAGGGAAAGGGCGGAGGGGGGTTCTCTCTCTGCCCCCGACAGCCCCGAGCTGGGTCGGTCCCTCAGACCTGGCCAGGGGCAGCCCATCCCCCGGCGCCCTTCCCCGGGGCATCCAAGGGCAGGCTTGGCGCCAGCCCCACCCCGCTCGCCACTTCCCGACCATCGTCCTCCCTCGGGGGGCCTGGGCAGGACAGGGACCCGGCTGTGGGAGGCCTCCAGATCTCAGGCCTGGCACACCGTTTAGCAGGCTGCTTCCTCCTCTGACGGGGGCCCAGCACACGCCCCAGGAGACTTGGCAGCCGCCCCCAGGGCTCTAGCCTCTGGAACTCGTCCCCTTGGAAGGGGCCTGGCCCAGGTGCCAGGTTCGGTTGGTCGGCCAGCCTCCTTTGGAGAAAGCAGGCAAGCCGAGCCAGGCTTGCAGTGGCCCTGGCGTGACACCTGCCAACTCAGGCAGAGGGCTTCCCGCGTGCCCTCATGGCGGGTTTCTCCCCGGAGCCGTGGCCTGGGCACTAGGAAGGCCCGGCCTCCTTGACTCCCGGGAGGAGGGGCTAGCCCAGTTGCGCCCTGGCCCCCAAACCCTCTGGTGCCATCTGCCTGTCTCGGCACTTCTGACTCCACAGAGCCTTTCCTACATCTGGGCTGCCTGCCGTGGCAAAGCGCAGGCGTGGGGTGAGGCCATGGCTTTGTCTTTCCAGGAAAAAATGAGCCCCTGGCCGAAGCAGCAGGCCCAGGCAGAGCCTTGAGCTTGAAGCCCAGTAGGTCTGTGGCCCTCAGGGCCAGAGCCATGCTTTCAAGGCAGGGAAGCGGCCTGCAAGCTGAGTGGGAGTGGGGGAGGGGAGGGAGACAGCTGAAGCCGAGTCCAGAAGGGCGGCGATGGAAGAGCTGCAGCTGGGTCAGAGCCTGGAGGGAGGACGGGGCCTTCACTGAGGACCCCCCCGCCCCCCGAGGCCAGCCCTAGGCCCCGGCGGTCGCGCATGCGCCCTTGGCCTGTGCGGTGTGTGGGGGGTTGAACCCAAGCCCGCAGGGCTCCCGGAGCGGCCAGAGAAAGAAGGGCCCATGGAGAGGTAGGCGAGGTGGACAGGGGGCGCCACCTTACTCTCCTCAGCTCCCTGAGGGAGAGAGAGAGAGACAGAGACAGAGAGAGAGATCCCTGACCTCTGAGTCTCTGCCTCCACCGCTGGCTGGTGCCAACTCACGCGCCATCCCACTTCCAGCCATCACCCCCACGCCTGCCCCGGGGCCAGCCCCACCACAGAGAGGCCGGTTGGTTCCTGCTCACCTCTGTGCCGTCCCTTCCCGACCTGACCCCAGTGCAGGGGATAAGCTTCAGACAAGTCTTTCCATGTCCCTCTGCATGACAATAGACTTCCTCCCCTCTCCCATTCCACAGGCCCACCCACCCGGGACATCCACCTTTGTCATTAGCTCAGGAGAGGATGCAAGATGAGAATCTCTGCTATTGTGTGGGGAGACTCAGTTTCCCGGGTTTCCCCCATGGACACATGTTCTTCAGCTGGGTCTGATTTTCTCCAGACAAGCTGTCTTGGGAAGGATTTGGCCAGCCCTAAGCACCTGAAGGGAAAGGGCGGAGGGGGGTTCTCTCTCTCTGCCCCCGACAGCCCCGAGCTGGGTCGGTCCCTCAGACCTGGCCAGGGGCAGCCCATCCCCCGGCGCCCTTCCCCTGGGCATCCAAGGGCAGGCTCGGCGCCAGCCCCACCCCGCTCGCCACTGCCCGACCATCGTCCTCCCTCGGGGGGCCTGGGCAGGACAGGGACCCGGCTGTGGGAGGCCTCCAGATCTCAGGCCTGGCACACCGTTTAGCAGGCTGCTTCCTCCTCTGACGGGGGCCCAGCACACGCCCCAGGAGACTTGGCAGCCGCCCCCAGGGCTCTAGCCTCTGGAACTCGTCCCCTTGGAAGGGGCCTGGCCCAGGTGCCAGGTTCGGCTGCTCGGCCAGCCTCCTTTGGATAAAGCAGGCAAGCCGAGCCAGGCTTGCAGTGGCCCTGGCGTGACACCTGCCACCTCAGGCAGAGGGCCTCCCGCGTGCCCTTCATGGCGGGTTTCTCCCCGGAGCCGTGGCCTGGGCACTAGGAAGGCCGGGCCTCCCCGACTCCCGGGAGGAGGGGCTAGCCCAGTTGCGCCCTGGCCCCCAAACCCTCTGGTGCCATCTGCCTGTCTCGGCACTTCTGACTCCACAGAGCCTTTCCTACATCTGGGCTGCCTGCCGTGGCAAAGCACAGGCGTGGGGTGAGGCCATGGCTTTGTCTTTCCAGGAAAAAATGAGCCCCTGGCCGAAGCAGCAGGCCCAGGCAGAGCCTTGAGCTTGAAGCCCAGTAGGTCTGTGGCCCTCAGTGCCAGAGCCATGCTTTCAAGGCAGGGAAGCGGCCTGCAAGCTGAGTGGGAGTGGGGGAGGGGAGGGAGACAGCTGAAGCCAAGTCCAGAAGGGCGGCGATGGAAGAGCTGCAGCTGGGTCAGAGCCTGGATGGAGGGCGGGGCCTTCACTGAGGACCCCCCCGCCCCCCGAGGCCAGCCCTAGGCCCCGGCGGTCGCGCATGCGCCCTTGGCCTGTGCGGTGTGTGGGGGGTTGAACCCAAGCCCGCAGGGCTCCCGGAGCGGCCAGAGAAAGAAGGGCCCATGGAGAGGTAGGCGAGGTGGGCAGGGGGCGCCACCTTACTCTCCTCAGCTCCCTGAGGGAGAGAGAGAGAGACAGAGACAGAGAGAGAGATCCCTGACCTCTGAGTCTCTGCCTCCACCGCTGGCTGGTGCCAACTCACGCGCCATCCCACTTCCAGCCATCACCCCCACGCCTGCCCCGGGGCCAGCCCCACCACAGAGAGGCCGGTTGGTTCCTGCTCACCTCTGTGCCGTCCCTTCCCGACCTGACCCCAGTGCAGGGGATAAGCTTCAGACAAGTCTTTCCATGTCCCTCTGCATGACAATAGACTTCCTCCCCTCTCCCATTCCACAGGCCCACCCACCCGGGACATCCACCTTTGTCATTAGCTCAGGAGAGGATGCAAGATGAGAATCTCTGCTATTGTGTGGGGAGACTCAGTTTCCCGGGTTTCCCCCATGGACACATGTTCTTCAGCTGGGTCTGATTTTCTCCAGACAAGCTGTCTTGGGAAGGATTTGGCCAGCCCTAAGCACCTGAAGGGAAAGGGCGGAGGGGGGTTCTCTCTCTGCCCCCGACAGCCCCGAGCTGGGTCGGTCCCTCAGACCTGGCCAGGGGCAGCCCATCCCCCGGCGCCCTTCCCCTGGGCATCCAAGGGCAGGCTTGGCGCCAGCCCCACCCCGCTCGCCACTGCCCGACCATCGTCCTCCCTCGGGGGGCCTGGGCAGGACAGGGACCCGGCTGTGGGAGGCCTCCAGATCTCAGGCCTGGCACACCGTTTAGCAGGCTGCTTCCTCCTCTGACGGGGGCCCAGCACACGCCCCAGGAGACTTGGCAGCCGCCCCCAGGGCTCTAGCCTCTGGAACTCGTCCCCTTGGAAGGGGCCTGGCCCAGGTGCCAGGTTCGGCTGCTCGGCCAGCCTCCTTTGGATAAAGCAGGCAAGCCGAGCCAGGCTTGCAGTGGCCCTGGCGTGACACCTGCCACCTCAGGCAGAGGGCCTCCCGCGTGCCCTTCATGGCGGGTTTCTCCCCGGAGCCGTGGCCTGGGCACTAGGAAGGCCGGGCCTCCCCGACTCCCGGGAGGAGGGGCTAGCCCAGTTGCGCCCTGGCCCCCAAACCCTCTGGTGCCATCTGCCTGTCTCGGCACTTCTGACTCCACAGAGCCTTTCCTACATCTGGGCTGCCTGCCGTGGCAAAGCACAGGCGTGGGGTGAGGCCATGGCTTTGTCTTTCCAGGAAAAATGAGCCCCTGGCCGAAGCAGCAGGCCCAGGCAGAGCCTTGAGCTTGAAGCCCAGTAGGTCTGTGGCCCTCAGTGCCAGAGCCATGCTTTCAAGGCAGGGAAGCGGCCTGCAAGCTGAGTGGGAGTGGGGGAGGGGAGGGAGACAGCTGAAGCCAAGTCCAGAAGGGCGGCGATGGAAGAGCTGCAGCTGGGTCAGAGCCTGGATGGAGGGCGGGGCCTTCACTGAGGACCCCCCCGCCCCCCGAGGCCAGCCCTAGGCCCCGGCGGTCGCGCATGCGCCCTTGGCCTGTGCGGTGTGTGGGGGGTTGAACCCAAGCCCGCAGGGCTCCCGGAGCGGCCAGAGAAAGAAGGGCCCATGGAGAGGTAGGCGAGGTGGGCAGGGGGCGCCACCTTACTCTCCTCAGCTCCCTGAGGGAGAGAGAGAGAGACAGAGACAGAGAGAGAGATCCCTGACCTCTGAGTCTCTGCCTCCACCGCTGGCTGGTGCCAACTCACGCGCCATCCCACTTCCAGCCATCACCCCCACGCCTGCCCCGGGGCCAGCCCCACCACAGAGAGGCCGGTTGGTTCCTGCTCACCTCTGTGCCGTCCCTTCCCGACCTGACCCCAGTGCAGGGGATAAGCTTCAGACAAGTCTTTCCATGTCCCTCTGCATGACAATAGACTTCCTCCCCTCTCCCATTCCACAGGCCCACCCACCCGGGACATCCACCTTTGTCATTAGCTCAGGAGAGGATGCAAGATGAGAATCTCTGCTATTGTGTGGGGAGACTCAGTTTCCCGGGTTTCCCCCATGGACACATGTTCTTCAGCTGGGTCTGATTTTCTCCAGACAAGCTGTCTTGGGAAGGATTTGGCCAGCCCTAAGAACCTGAAGGGAAAGGGCGGAGGGGGGTTCTCTCTCTGCCCCCGACAGCCCCGAGCTGGGTCGGTCCCTCAGACCTGGCCAGGGGCAGCCCATCCCCCGGCGCCCTTCCCCTGGGCATCCAAGGGAAGGCTTGGCGCCAGCCCCACCCCGCTCGCCACTGCCCGACCATCGTCCTCCCTCGGGGGGCCTGGGCAGGACAGGGACCCGGGTGTGGGAGGCCTCCAGATCTCAGGCCTGGCACACCGTTTAGCAGGCTGCTTCCTCCTCTGACGGGGGCCCAGCACACGCCCCAGGAGACTTGGCAGCCGCCCCCAGGGCTCTAGCCTCTGGAACTCGTCCCCTTGGAAGGGGCCTGGCCCAGGTGCCAGGTTCGGCTGGTCGGCCAGCCTCCTTTGGAGAAAGCAGGCAAGCCGAGACAGGCTTGCAGTGGCCCTGGCGTGACACCTGCCACCTCAGGCAGAGGGCTTCCCGCGTGCCCTCATGGCGGGTTTCTCCCCGGAGCCGTGGCCTGGGCACTAGGAAGGCCCAGCCTCCTTGACTCCCGGGAGGAGGGGCTAGCCCAGTTGCGCCCTGGCCCCCAAACCCTCTGGTGCCATCTGCCTGTCTCGGCACTTCTGACTCCACAGAGCCTTTCCTACATCTGGGCTGCCTGCCGTGGCAAAGTGCAGGCGTGGGGTGAGGCCATGGCTTTGTCTTTCCAGGAAAAAATGAGCCCCTGGCCGAAGCAGCAGGCCCAGGCAGAGCCTTGAGCTTGAAGCCTAGTAGGTCTGTGGCCCTCAGGGCCAGAGCCATGCTTTCAAGGCAGGGAAGCGGCCTGCAAGCTGAGTGGGATTGGGGGAGGGGAGGGAGACAGCTGAAGCCGAGTCCAGAAGGGCGGCGATGGAAGAGCTGCAGCTGGGTCAGAGCCTGGAGGGAGGGCGGGGCCTTCACTGAGGACCCCCCCCCCGCCCACCGAGGCCAGCCCTAGGCCCCGGCGGTCGCGCATGCGCCCTTGGCCTGTGCGGTGTGTGGGGGGTTGAACCCAAGCCCGCAGGGCTCCCGGAGCGGCCAGAGAAAGAAGGGCCCATGGAGAGGTAGGCGAGGTGGGCAGGGGGCGCCACCTTACTCTCCTCAGCTCCCTGAGGGAGAGAGAGAGAGACAGAGACAGAGAGAGAGATCCCTGACCTCTGAGTCTCTGCCTCCACCGCTGGCTGGTGCCAACTCACGCGCCATCCCACTTCCAGCCATCACCCCCACGCCTGCCCCGGGGCCAGCCCCACCACAGAGAGGCCGGTTGGTTCCTGCTCACCTCTGTGCCGTCCCTTCCCGACCTGACCCCAGTGCAGGGGATAAGCTTCAGACAAGTCTTTCCATGTCCCTCTGCATGACAATAGACTTCCTCCCCTCTCCCATTCCACAGGCCCACCCACCCGGGACATCCACCTTTGTCATTAGCTCAGGAGAGGATGCAAGATGAGAATCTCTGCTATTGTGTGGGGAGACTCAGTTTCCCGGGTTTCCCCCATGGACACATGTTCTTCAGCTGGGTCTGATTTTCTCCAGACAAGCTGTCTTGGGAAGGATTTGGCCAGCCCTAAGAACCTGAAGGGAAAGGGCGGAGGGGGGTTCTCTCTCTGCCCCCGACAGCCCCGAGCTGGGTCGGTCCCTCAGACCTGGCCAGGGGCAGCCCATCCCCCGGCGCCCTTCCCCTGGGCATCCAAGGTCAGGCTTGGCGCCAGCCCCACCCCGCTCGCCACTGCCCGACCATCGTCCTCCCTCGGGGGGCCTGGGCAGGACAGGGACCCGGCTGTGGGAGGCCTCCAGATCTCAGGCCTGGCACACCGTTTAGCAGGCTGCTTCCTCCTCTGACGGGGGCCCAGCACACGCCCCAGGAGACTTGGCAGCCGCCCCCAGGGCTCTAGCCTCTGGAACTCGTCCCCTTGGAAGGGGCCTGGCCCAGGTGCCAGGTTCGGCTGGTCGGCCAGCCTCCTTTGGAGAAAGCAGGCAAGCCGAGCCAGGCTTGCAGTGGCCCTGGCGTGACACCTGCCACCTCAGGCAGAGGGCCTCCCGCGTGCCCTCCATGGCGGGTTTCTCCCCGGAGCCGTGGCCTGGGCACTAGGAAGGCCGGGCCTCCCCGACTCCCGGGAGGAGGGGCTAGCCCAGTTGCGCCCTGGCCCCCAAACCCTCTGGTGCCATCTGCCTGTCTCGGCACTTCTGACTCCACAGAGCCTTTCCTACATCTGGGCTGCCTGCCGTGGCAAAGCGCAGGCGTGGGGTGAGGCCATGGCTTTGTCTTTCCAGGAAAAAATGAGCCCCTGGCCGAAGCAGCAGGCCCAGGCAGAGCCTTGAGCTTGAAGCCCAGTAGGTCTGTGGCCCTCAGTGCCAGAGCCATGCTTTCAAGGCAGGGAAGCGGCCTGCAAGCTGAGTGGGAGTGGGGGAGGGGAGGGAGACAGCTGAAGCCGAGTCCAGAAGGGCGGCGATGGAAGAGCTGCAGCTGGGTCAGAGCCTGGAGGGAGGGCGGGGCCTTCACTGAGGACCCCCCCGCCCCCCGAGGCCAGCCCTAGGCCCCGGCGGTCGCGCATGCGCCCTTGGCCTGTGCGGTGTGTGGGGGGTTGAACCCAAGCCCGCAGGGCTCCCGGAGCGGCCAGAGAAAGAAGGGCCCATGGAGAGGTAGGCGAGGTGGGCAGGGGGCGCCACCTTACTCTCCTCAGCTCCCTGAGGGAGAGAGAGAGAGACAGAGACAGAGAGAGAGATCCCTGACCTCTGAGTCTCTGCCTCCACCGCTGGCTGGTGCCAACTCACGCGCCATCCCACTTCCAGCCATCACCCCCACGCCTGCCCCGGGGCCAGCCCCACCACAGAGAGGCCGGTTGGTTCCTGCTCACCTCTGTGCCGTCCCTTCCCGACCTGACCCCAGTGCAGGGGATAAGCTTCAG
The DNA here is from genome assembly GCF_020826845.1 of Diceros bicornis minor. NCBI lineage: Eukaryota > Metazoa > Chordata > Mammalia > Perissodactyla > Rhinocerotidae > Diceros > Diceros bicornis. The sequence goes on from NW_026691257.1 coordinate 78,922, forward strand.
ACAAGTCTTTCCATGTCCCTCTGCATGACAATAGACTTCCTCCCCTCTCCCATTCCACAGGCCCACCCACCCGGGACATCCACCTTTGTCATTAGCTCAGGAGAGGATGCAAGATGAGAATCTCTGCTATTGTGTGGGGAGACTCAGTTTCCCGGGTTTCCCCCATGGACACATGTTCTTCAGCTGGGTCTGATTTTCTCCAGACAAGCTGTCTTGGGAAGGATTTGGCCAGCCCTAAGAACCTGAAGGGAAAGGGCGGAGGGGGGTTCTCTCTCTGCCCCCGACAGCCCCGAGCTGGGTCGGTCCCTCAGACCTGGCCAGGGGCAGCCCATCCCCCGGCGCCCTTCCCCGGGGCATCCAAGGGCAGGCTCGTTGCCAGCCCCACCACGCTCGCCACTGCCCGACCATCGTCCTCCCTCGGGGGGCCTGGGCAGGACAGGGACCCGGGTGTGGGAGGCCTCCAGATCTCAGGCCTGGCACACACGTTTAGCAGGCTGCTTCCTCCTCTGACGGGGGCCCAGCACACGCCCCAGGAGACTTGGCAGCCGCCCCCAGGGCTCTAGCCTCTGGAACTCGTCCCCTTGGAAGGGGCCTGGCCCAGGTGCCAGGTTCGGCTGGTCGGCCAGCCTCCTTTGGAGAAAGCAGGCAAGCCGAGCCAGGCTTGCAGTGGCCCTGGCGTGACACCTGCCACCTCAGGCAGAGGGCTTCCCGCGTGCCCTCATGGCGGGTTTCTCCCCGGAGCCGTGGCCTGGGCACTAGGAAGGCCCAGCCTCCTTGACTCCCGGGAGGAGGGGCTAGCCCAGTTGCGCCCTGGCCCCCAAACCCTCTGGTGCCATCTGCCTGTCTCGGCACTTCTGACTCCACAGAGCCTTTCCTACATCTGGGCTGCCTGCCGTGGCAAAGTGCAGGCGTGGGGTGAGGCCATGGCTTTGTCTTTCCAGGAAAAAATGAGCCCCTGGCCGAAGCAGCAGGCCCAGGCAGAGCCTTGAGCTTGAAGCCTAGTAGGTCTGTGGCCCTCAGGGCCAGAGCCATGCTTTCAAGGCAGGGAAGCGGCCTGCAAGCTGAGTGGGATTGGGGGAGGGGAGGGAGACAGCTGAAGCCGAGTCCAGAAGGGCGGCGATGGAAGAGCTGCAGCTGGGTCAGAGCCTGGAGGGAGGGCGGGGCCTTCACTGAGGACCCCCCCCCCCCCCGCCCACCGAGGCCAGCCCTAGGCCCCGGGGGTCGCGCATGCGCCCTTGGCCTGTGCGGTGTGTGGGGGGTTGAACCCAAGCCCGCAGGGCTCCCGGAGCGGCCAGAGAAAGAAGGGCCCATGGAGAGGTAGGCGAGGTGGGCAGGGGGCGCCACCTTACTCTCCTCAGCTCCCTGAGGGAGAGAGAGAGAGACAGAGACAGAGAGAGAGATCCCTGACCTCTGAGTCTCTGCCTCCACCGCTGGCTGGTGCCAACTCACGCGCCATCCCACTTCCAGCCATCACCCCCACGCCTGCCCCGGGGCCAGCCCCACCACAGAGAGGCCGGTTGGTTCCTGCTCACCTCTGTGCCGTCCCTTCCCGACCTGACCCCAGTGCAGGGGATAAGCTTCAGACAAGTCTTTCCATGTCCCTCTGCATGACAATAGACTTCCTCCCCTCTCCCATTCCACAGGCCCACCCACCCGGGACATCCACCTTTGTCATTAGCTCAGGAGAGGATGCAAGATGAGAATCTCTGCTATTGTGTGGGGAGACTCAGTTTCCCGGGTTTCCCCCATGGACACATGTTCTTCAGCTGGGTCTGATTTTCTCCAGACAAGCTGTCTTGGGAAGGATTTGGCCAGCCCTAAGAACCTGAAGGGAAAGGGCGGAGGGGGGTTCTCTCTCTGCCCCCGACAGCCCCGAGCTGGGTCGGTCCCTCAGACCTGGCCAGGGGCAGCCCATCCCCTGGCGCCCTTCCCCGGGGCATCCAAGGGCAGGCTTGGCGCCAGCCCCACCCCGCTCGCCACTTCCCGACCATCGTCCTCCCTCGGGGGGCCTGGGCAGGACAGGGACCCGGCTGTGGGAGGCCTCCAGATCTCAGGCCTGGCACACCGTTTAGCAGGCTGCTTCCTCCTCTGACGGGGGCCCAGCACACGCCCCAGGAGACTTGGCAGCCGCCCCCAGGGCTCTAGCCTCTGGAACTCGTCCCCTTGGAAGGGGCCTGGCCCAGGTGCCAGGTTCGGCTGGTCGGCCAGCCTCCTTTGGAGAAAGCAGGCAAGCCGAGCCAGGCTTGCAGTGGCCCTGGCGTGACACCTGCCACCTCAGGCAGAGGGCCTCCCGCGTGCCCTCCATGGCGGGTTTCTCCCCGGAGCCGTGGCCTGGGCACTAGGAAGGCCGGGCCTCCCCGACTCCCGGGAGGAGGGGCTAGCCCAGTTGCGCCCTGGCCCCCAAACCCTCTGGTGCCATCTGCCTGTCTCGGCACTTCTGACTCCACAGAGCCTTTCCTACATCTGGGCTGCCTGCCGTGGCAAAGCGCAGGCGTCGGGTGAGGCCATGGCTTTGTCTTTCCAGGAAAAAATGAGCCCCTGGCCGAAGCAGCAGGCCCAGGCAGAGCCTTGAGCTTGAAGCCCAGTAGGTCTGTGGCCCTCAGTGCCAGAGCCATGCTTTCAAGGCAGGGAAGCGGCCTGCAAGCTGAGTGGGAGTGGGGGAGGGGAGGGAGACAGCTGAAGCCGAGTCCAGAAGGGCGGCGATGGAAGAGCTGCAGCTGGGTCAGAGCCTGGAGGGAGGGCGGGGCCTTCACTGAGGAACCCCCCGCCCCCCGAGGCCAGCCCTAGGCCCCGGCGGTCGCGCATGCGCCCTTGGCCTGTGCGGTGTGTGGGGGGTTGAACCCAAGCCCGCAGGGCTCCCGGAGCGGCCAGAGAAAGAAGGGCCCATGGAGAGGTAGGCGAGGTGGGCAGGGGGCGCCACCTTACTCTCCTCAGCTCCCTGAGGGAGAGAGAGAGAGACAGAGACAGAGAGAGAGATCCCTGACCTCTGAGTCTCTGCCTCCACCGCTGGCTGGTGCCAACTCACGCGCCATCCCACTTCCAGCCATCACCCCCACGCCTGCCCCGGGGCCAGCCCCACCACAGAGAGGCCGGTTGGTTCCTGCTCACCTCTGTGCCGTCCCTTCCCGACCTGACCCCAGTGCAGGGGATAAGATTCAGACAAGTCTTTCCATGTCCCTCTGCATGACAATAGACTTCCTCCCCTCTCCCATTCCACAGGCCCACCCACCCGGGACATCCACCTTTGTCATTAGCTCAGGAGAGGATGCAAGATGAGAATCTCTGCTATTGTGTGGGGAGACTCAGTTTCCCTGGTTTCCCCCATGGACACATGTTCTTCAGCTGGGTCTGATTTTCTCCAGACAAGCTGTCTTGGGAAGGATTTGGCCAGCCCTAAGAACCTGAAGGGAAAGGGCGGAGGGGGGTTCTCTCTCTGCCCCCGACAGCCCCGAGCTGGGTCGGTCCCTCAGACCTGGCCAGGGGCAGCCCATCCCCTGGCGCCCTTCCCCGGGGCATCCAAGGGCAGGCTTGGCGCCAGCCCCACCCCGCTCGCCACTTCCCGACCATCGTCCTCCCTCGGGGGGCCTGGGCAGGACAGGGACCCGGCTGTGGGAGGCCTCCAGATCTCAGGCCTGGCACACCGTTTAGCAGGCTGCTTCCTCCTCTGACGGGGGCCCAGCACACGCCCCAGGAGACTTGGCAGCCGCCCCCAGGGCTCTAGCCTCTGGAACTCGTCCCCTTGGAAGGGGCCTGGCCCAGGTGCCAGGTTCGGCTGGTCGGCCAGCCTCCTTTGGAGAAAGCAGGCAAGCCGAGCCAGGCTTGCAGTGGCCCTGGCGTGACACCTGCCACCTCAGGCAGAGGGCCTCCCGCGTGCCCTCCATGGCGGGTTTCTCCCCGGAGCCGTGGCCTGGGCACTAGGAAGGCCGGGCCTCCCCGACTCCCGGGAGGAGGGGCTAGCCCAGTTGCGCCCTGGCCCCCAAACCCTCTGGTGCCATCTGCCTGTCTCGGCACTTCTGACTCCACAGTAGAGCCTTTCCTACATCTGGGCTGCCTGCCGTGGCAAAGCGCAGGCGTGGGGTGAGGCCATGGCTTTGTCTTTCCAGGAAAAAATGAGCCCCTGGCCGAAGCAGCAGGCCCAGGCAGAGCCTTGAGCTTGAAGCCCAGTAGGTCTGTGGCCCTCAGGGCCAGAGCCATGCTTTCAAGGCAGGGAAGCGGCCTGCAAGCTGAGTGGGAGTGGGGGAGGGGAGGGAGACAGCTGAAGCCGAGTCCAGAAGGGCGGCGATGGAAGAGCTGCAGCTGGGTCAGAGCCTGGAGGGAGGGCGGGGCCTTCACTGAGGACCCCCCCGCCCCCCGAGGCCAGCCCTAGGCCCCGGCGGTCGCGCATGCGCCCTTGGCCTGTGCGGTGTGTGGGGGGTTGAACCCAAGCCCGCAGGGCTCCCGGAGCGGCCAGAGAAAGAAGGGCCCATGGAGAGGTAGGCGAGGTGGGCAGGGGGCGCCACCTTACTCTCCTCAGCTCCCTGAGGGAGAGAGAGAGAGACAGAGACAGAGAGAGAGATCCCTGACCTCTGAGTCTCTGCCTCCACCGCTGGCTGGTGCCAACTCACGCGCCATCCCACTTCCAGCCATCACCCCACGCCTGCCCCGGGGCCAGCCCCACCACAGAGAGGCCGGTTGGTTCCTGCTCACCTCTGTGCCGTCCCTTCCCGACCTGACCCCAGTGCAGGGGATAAGCTTCAGACAAGTCTTTCCATGTCCCTCTGCATGACAATAGACTTCCTCCCCTCTCCCATTCCACAGGCCCACCCACCCGGGACATCCACCTTTGTCATTAGCTCAGGAGAGGATGCAAGATGAGAATCTCTGCTATTGTGTGGGGAGACTCAGTTTCCCGGGTTTCCCCCATGGACACATGTTCTTCAGCTGGGTCTGATTTTCTCCAGACAAGCTGTCTTGGGAAGGATTTGGCCAGCCCTAAGAACCTGAAGGGAAAGGGCGGAGGGGGGTTCTCTCTCTGCCCCCGACAGCCCCGAGCTGGGTCGGTCCCTCAGACCCGGCCAGGGGCAGCCCATCCCCCGGCGCCCTTCCCCGGGGCATCCAAGGGCAGGCTTGGCGCCAGCCCCACCCCGCTCGCCACTGCCCGACCATCGTCCTCCCTCGGGGGGCCTGGGCAGGACAGGGACCCGGCTGTGGGAGGCCTCCAGATCTCAGGCCTGGCACACCGTTTAGCAGGCTGCTTCCTCCTCTGACGGGGGCCCAGCACACGCCCAGGAGACTTGGCAGCCGCCCCCAGGGCTCTAGCCTCTGCAACTCGTCCCCTTGGAAGGGGCCTGGCCCAGGTGCCAGGTTCGGCTGGTCGGCCAGCCTCCTTTGGAGAAAGCAGGCAAGCCGAGCCAGGCTTGCAGTGGCCCTGGCGTGACACCTGCCACCTCAGGCAGAGGGCCTCCCGCGTGCCCTCCATGGCGGGTTTCTCCCCGGAGCCGTGGCCTGGGCACTAGGAAGGCCGGGCCTCCCCGACTCCCGGGAGGAGGGGCTAGCCCAGTTGCGCCCTGGCCCCCAAACCCTCTGGTGCCATCTGCCTGTCTCGGCACTTCTGACTCCACAGAGCCTTTCCTACATCTGGGCTGCCTGCCGTGGCAAAGCGCAGGCGTGGGGTGAGGCCATGGCTTTGTCTTTCCAGGAAAAAATGAGCCCCTGGCCGAAGCAGCAGGCCCAGGCAGAGCCTTGAGCTTGAAGCCCAGTAGGTCTGTGGCCCTCAGGGCCAGAGCCATGCTTTCAAGGCAGGGAAGCGGCCTGCAAGCTGAGTGGGAGTGGGGGAGGGGAGGGAGACAGCTGAAGCCGAGTCCAGAAGGGCGGCGATGGAAGAGCTGCAGCTGGGTCAGAGCCTGGAGGGAGGGCGGGGCCTTCACTGAGGACCCCCCTGCCCCCCGAGGCCAGCCCTAGGCCCCGGCGGTCGCGCATGCGCCCTTGGCCTGTGCGGTGTGTGGGGGGTTGAACCCAAGCCCGCAGGGCTCCCGGAGCGGCCAGAGAAAGAAGGGCCCATGGAGAGGTAGGCGAGGTGGGCAGGGGGCGCCACCTTACTCTCCTCAGCTCCCTGAGGGAGAGAGAGAGAGACAGAGACAGAGAGAGAGATCCCTGACCTCTGAGTCTCTGCCTCCACCGCTGGCTGGTGCCAACTCACGCGCCATCCCACTTCCAGCCATCACCCCCACGCCTGCCCCGGGGCCAGCCCCACCACAGAGAGGCCGGTTGGTTCCTGCTCACCTCTGTGCCGTCCCTTCCCGACCTGACCCCAGTGCAGGGGATAAGCTTCAGACAAGTCTTTCCATGTCCCTCTGCATGACAATAGACTTCCTCCCCTCTCCCATTCCACAGGCCCACCCACCCGGGACATCCACCTTTGTCATTAGCTCAGGAGAGGATGCAAGATGAGAATCTCTGCTATTGTGTGGGGAGACTCAGTTTCCCGGGTTTCCCCCATGGACACATGTTCTTCAGCTGGGTCTGATTTTCTCCAGACAAGCTGTCTTGGGAAGGATTTGGCCAGCCCTAAGAACCTGAAGGGAAAGGGCGGAGGGGGGTTCTCTCTCTGCCCCCGACAGCCCCGAGCTGGGTCGGTCCCTCAGACCTGGCCAGGGGCAGCCCATCCCCGGCGCCCTTCCCCGGGGCATCCAAGGGCAGGCTCGTTGCCAGCCCCACCCCGCTCGCCACTGCCCGACCATCGTCCTCCCTCGGGGGGCCTGGGCAGGACAGGGACCCGGCTGTGGGAGGCCTCCAGATCTCAGGCCTGGCACACCGTTTAGCAGGCTGCTTCCTCCTCTGACGGGGGCCCAGCACACGCCCCACGAGACTTGGCAGCCGCCCCCAGGGCTCTAGCCTCTGGAACTCGTCCCCTTGGAACGGGCCTGGCCCAGGTGCCAGGTTCGGCTGGTCGGCCAGCCTCCTTTGGAGAAAGCAGGCAAGCCGAGCCAGGCTTGCAGTGGCCCTGGCGTGACACCTGCCACCTCAGGCAGAGGGCTTCCCGCGTGCCCTCCATGGCGGGTTTCTCCCCGGAGCCGTGGCCTGGGCACTAGGAAGGTGGGGCCTCCCCGACTCCCGGGAGGAGGGGCTAGCCCAGTTGCGCCCTGGCCCCCAAACCCTCTGGTGCCATCTGCCTGTCTCGGCACTTCTGACTCCACAGAGCCTTTCCTACATCTGGGCTGCCTGCCGTGGCAAAGCGCAGGCGTGGGCTGAGGCCATGGCTTTGTCTTTCCAGGAAAAAATGAGCCCCTGGCCGAAGCAGCAGGCCCAGGCAGAGCCTTGAGCTTGAAGCCCAGTAGGTCTGTGGCCCTCAGGGCCAGAGCCATGCTTTCAAGGCAGGGAAGCGGCCTGCAAGCTGAGTGGGAGTGGGGGAGGGGAGGGAGACAGCTGAAGCCGAGTCCAGAAGGGCGGCGATGGAAGAGCTGCAGCTGGGTCAGAGCCTGGAGGGAGGACGGGGCCTTCACTGAGGACCCCCCCGCCCCCCGAGGCCAGCCCTAGGCCCCGGCGGTCGCGCATGCGCCCTTGGCCTGTGCGGTGTGTGGGGGGTTGAACCCAAGCCCGCAGGGCTCCCGGAGCGGCCAGAGAAAGAAGGGCCCATGGAGAGGTAGGCGAGGTGGGCAGGGGGCGCCACCTTACTCTCCTCAGCTCCCTGAGGGAGAGAGAGAGAGACAGAGACAGAGAGAGAGATCCCTGACCTCTGAGTCTCTGCCTCCACCGCTGGCTGGTGCCAACTCACGCGCCATCCCACTTCCAGCCATCACCCCCACGCCTGCCCCGGGGCCAGCCCCACCACAGAGAGGCCGGTTGGTTCCTGCTCACCTCTGTGCCGTCCCTTCCCGACCTGACCCCAGTGCAGGGGATAAGCTTCAGACAAGTCTTTCCATGTCCCTCTGCATGACAATAGACTTCCTCCCCTCTCCCATTCCACAGGCCCACCCACCCGGGACATCCACCTTTGTCATTAGCTCAGGAGAGGATGCAAGATGAGAATCTCTGCTATTGTGTGGGGAGACTCAGTTTCCCGGGTTTCCCCCATGGACACATGTTCTTCAGCTGGGTCTGATTTTCTCCAGACAAGCTGTCTTGGGAAGGATTTGGCCAGCCCTAAGAACCTGAAGGGAAAGGGCGGAGGGGGGTTCTCTCTCTGCCCCCGACAGCCCCGAGCTGGGTCGGTCCCTCAGACCTGGCCAGGGGCAGCCCATCCCCCGGCGCCCTTCCCCGGGGCATCCAAGGGCAGGCTTGGCGCCAGCCCCACCCCGCTCGCCACTTCCCGACCATCGTCCTCCCTCGGGGGGCCTGGGCAGGACAGGGACCCGGCTGTGGGAGGCCTCCAGATCTCAGGCCTGGCACACCGTTTAGCAGGCTGCTTCCTCCTCTGACGGGGGCCCAGCACACGCCCCAGGAGACTTGGCAGCCGCCCCCAGGGCTCTAGCCTCTGGAACTCGTCCCCTTGGAAGGGGCCTGGCCCAGGTGCCAGGTTCGGCTGGTCGGCCAGCCTCCTTTGGAGAAAGCAGGCAAGCCGAGCCAGGCTTGCAGTGGCCCTGGCGTGACACCTGCCACCTCAGGCAGAGGGCCTCCCGCGTGCCCTCCATGGCGGGTTTCTCCCCGGAGCCGTGGCCTGGGCACTAGGAAGGCCGGGCCTCCCCGACTCCCGGGAGGAGGGGCTAGCCCAGTTGCGCCCTGGCCCCCAAACCCTCTGGTGCCATCTGCCTGTCTCGGCACTTCTGACTCCACAGAGCCTTTCCTACATCTGGGCTGCCTGCCGTGGCAAAGCGCAGGCGTGGGGTGAGGCCATGGCTTTGTCTTTCCAGGAAAAAATGAGCCCCTGGCCGAAGCAGCAGGCCCAGGCAGAGCCTTGAGCTTGAAGCCCAGTAGGTCTGTGGCCCTCAGGGCCAGAGCCATGCTTTCAAGGCAGGGAAGCGGCCTGCAAGCTGAGTGGGAGTGGGGGAGGGGAGGGAGACAGCTGAAGCCGAGTCCAGAAGGGCGGCGATGGAAGAGCTGCAGCTGGGTCAGAGCCTGGAGGGAGGGCGGGGCCTTCACTGAGGACCCCCCCGCCCCCCGAGGCCAGCCCTAGGCCCCGGCGGTCGCGCATGCGCCCTTGGCCTGTGCGGTGTGTGGGGGGTTGAACCCAAGCCCGCAGGGCTCCCGGAGCGGCCAGAGAAAGAAGGGCCCATGGAGAGGTAGGCGAGGTGGGCAGGGGGCGCCACCTTACTCTCCTCAGCTCCCTGAGGGAGAGAGAGAGAGACAGAGACAGAGAGAGAGATCCCTGACCTCTGAGTCTCTGCCTCCACCGCTGGCTGGTGCCAACTCACGCGCCATCCCACTTCCAGCCATCACCCCCACGCCTGCCCCGGGGCCAGCCCCACCACAGAGAGGCCGGTTGGTTCCTGCTCACCTCTGTGCCGTCCCTTCCCGACCTGACCCCAGTGCAGGGGATAAGCTTCAGACAAGTCTTTCCATGTCCCTCTGCATGACAATAGACTTCCTCCCCTCTCCCATTCCACAGGCCCACCCACCCGGGACATCCACCTTTGTCATTAGCTCAGGAGAGGATGCAAGATGAGAATCTCTGCTATTGTGTGGGGAGACTCAGTTTCCCGGGTTTCCCCCATGGACACATGTTCTTCAGCTGGGTCTGATTTTCTCCAGACAAGCTGTCTTGGGAAGGATTTGGCCAGCCCTAAGAACCTGAAGGGAAAGGGCGGAGGGGGGTTCTCTCTCTGCCCCCGACAGCCCCGAGCTGGGTCGGTCCCTCAGACCTGGCCAGGGGCAGCCCATCCCCCGGCGCCCTTCCCCGGGGCATCCAAGGGCAGGCTCGTTGCCAGCCCCACCCCGCTCGCCACTGCCCGACCATCGTCCTCCCTCGGGGGGCCTGGGCAGGACAGGGACCCGGCTGTGGGAGGCCTCCAGATCTCAGGCCTGGCACACCGTTTAGCAGGCTGCTTCCTCCTCTGACGGGGGCCCAGCACACGCCCCACGAGACTTGGCAGCCGCCCCCAGGGCTCTAGCCTCTGGAACTCGTCCCCTTGGAACGGGCCTGGCCCAGGTGCCAGGTTCGGCTGGTCGGCCAGCCTCCTTTGGAGAAAGCAGGCAAGCCGAGCCAGGCTTGCAGTGGCCCTGGCGTGACACCTGCCACCTCAGGCAGAGGGCTTCCCGCGTGCCCTCCATGGCGGGTTTCTCCCCGGAGCCGTGGCCTGGGCACTAGGAAGGTGGGGCCTCCCCGACTCCCGGGAGGATGGGCTAGCCCAGTTGCGCCCTGGCCCCCAAACCCTCTGGTGCCATCTGCCTGTCTCGGCACTTCTGACTCCACAGAGCCTTTCCTACATCTGGGCTGCCTGCCGTGGCAAAGCGCAGGCGTGGGCTGAGGCCATGGCTTTGTCTTTCCAGGAAAAAATGAGCCCCTGGCCGAAGCAGCAGTCCCAGGCAGAGCCTTGAGCTTGAAGCCCAGTAGGTCTGTGGCCCTCAGGGCCAGAGCCATGCTTTCAAGGCAGGGAAGCGGCCTGCAAGCTGAGTGGGAGTGGGGGAGGGGAGGGAGACAGCTGAAGCCGAGTCCAGAAGGGCGGCGATGGAAGAGCTGCAGCTGGGTCAGAGCCTGGAGGGAGGACGGGGCCTTCACTGAGGACCCCCCCGCCCCCCGAGGCCAGCCCTAGGCCCCGGCGGTCGCGCATGCGCCCTTGGCCTGTGCGGTGTGTGGGGGGTTGAACCCAAGCCCGCAGGGCTCCCGGAGCGGCCAGAGAAAGAAGGGCCCATGGAGAGGTAGGCGAGGTGGGCAGGGGGCGCCACCTTACTCTCCTCAGCTCCCTGAGGGAGAGAGAGAGAGACAGAGACAGAGAGAGAGATCCCTGACCTCTGAGTCTCTGCCTCCACCGCTGGCTGGTGCCAACTCACGCGCCATCCCACTTCCAGCCATCACCCCCACGCCTGCCCCGGGGCCAGCCCCACCACAGAGAGGCCGGTTGGTTCCTGCTCACCTCTGTGCCGTCCCTTCCCGACCTGACCCCAGTGCAGGGGATAAGCTTCAGACAAGTCTTTCCATGTCCCTCTGCATGACAATAGACTTCCTCCCCTCTCCCATTCCACAGGCCCACCCACCCGGGACATCCACCTTTGTCATTAGCTCAGGAGAGGATGCAAGATGAGAATCTCTGCTATTGTGTGGGGAGACTCAGTTTCCCGGGTTTCCCCCATGGACACATGTTCTTCAGCTGGGTCTGATTTTCTCCAGACAAGCTGTCTTGGGAAGGATTTGGCCAGCCCTAAGAACCTGAAGGGAAAGGGCGGAGGGGGGTTCTCTCTCTGCCCCCGACAGCCCCGAGCTGGGTCGGTCCCTCAGACCTGGCCAGGGGCAGCCCATCCCCCGGCGCCCTTCCCCGGGGCATCCAAGGGCAGGCTCGGCGCCAGCCCCACCCCGCTCGCCACTGCCCGACCATCGTCCTCCCTCGGGGGGCCTGGGCAGGACAGGGACCCGGCTGTGGGAGGCCTCCAGATCTCAGGCCTGGCACACCGTTTAGCAGGCTGCTTCCTCCTCTGACGGGGGCCCAGCACACGCCCCAGGAGACTTGGCAGCCGCCCCCAGGGCTCTAGCCTCTGGAACTCATCCCCTTGGAAGGGGCCTGGCCCAGGTGCCAGGTTCGGCTGGTCGGCCAGCCTCCTTTGGAGAAAGCAGGCAAGCCGAGCCAGGCTTGCAGTGGCCCTGGCGTGACACCTGCCACCTCAGGCAGAGGGCCTCCCGCGTGCCCTCCATGGCGGGTTTCTCCCCGGAGCCGTGGCCTAGGCACTAGGAAGGCCGGGCCTCCCCGACTCCCGGGAGGAGGGGCTAGCCCAGTTGCGCCCTGGCCCCCAAACCCTCTGGTGCCATCTGCCTGTCTCGGCACTTCTGACTCCACAGAGCCTTTCCTACATCTGGGCTGCCTGCCGTGGCAAAGTGCAGGCGTGGGGTGAGGCCATGGCTTTGTCTTTCCAGGAAAAAATGAGCCCCTGGCCGAAGCAGCAGGCCCAGGCAGAGCCTTGAGCTTGAAGCCCAGTAGGTCTGTGGCCCTCAGGGCCAGAGCCATGCTCTCAAGGCAGGGAAGCGGCCTGCAAGCTGAGTGGGAGTGGGGGAGGGGAGGGAGACAGCTGAAGCCGAGTCCAGAAGGGCGGCGATGGAAGAGCTGCAGCTGGGTCAGAGCCTGGAGGGAGGACGGGGCCTTCACTGAGGACCCCCCCCGCCCCCCGAGGCCAGCCCTAGGCCCCGGCGGTCCCGCATGCGCCCTTGGCCTGTGCGGTGTGTGGGGGGTTGAACCCAAGCCCGCAGGGCTCCCGGAGCGGCCAGAGAAAGAAGGGCCCATGGAGAGGTAGGCGAGGTGGGCAGGGGGCGCCACCTTACTCTCCTCAGCTCCCTGAGGGAGAGAGAGAGAGACAGAGACAGAGAGAGAGATCCCTGACCTCTGAGTCTCTGCCTCCACCGCTGGCTGGTGCCAACTCACGCGCCATCCCACTTCCAGCCATCACCCCCACGCCTGCCCCGGGGCCAGCCCCACCACAGAGAGGCCGGTTGGTTCCTGCTCACCTCTGTGCCGTCCCTTCCCGACCTGACCCCAGTGCAGGGGATAAGCTTCAGACAAGTCTTTCCATGTCCCTCTGCATGACAATAGACTTCCTCCCCTCTCCCATTCCACAGGCCCACCCACCCGGGACATCCACCTTTGTCATTAGCTCAGGAGAGGATGCAAGATGAGAATCTCTGCTATTGTGTGGGGAGACTCAGTTTCCCGGGTTTCCCCCATGGACACATGTTCTTCAGCTGGGTCTGATTTTCTCCAGACAAGCTGTCTTGGGAAGGATTTGGCCAGCCCTAAGAACCTGAAGGGAAAGGGCGGAGGGGGGTTCTCTCTCTGCCCCCGACAGCCCCGAGCTGGGTCGGTCCCTCAGACCTGGCCAGGGGCAGCCCATCCCCCGGCGCCCTTCCCCGGGGCATCCAAGGGCAGGCTCGTTGCCAGCCCCACCCCGCTCGCCACTGCCCGACCATCGTCCTCCCTCGGGGGGCCTGGGCAGGACAGGGACCCGGCTGTGGGAGGCCTCCAGATCTCAGGCCTGGCACACCGTTTAGCAGGCTGCTTCCTCCTCTGACGGGGGCCCAGCACACGCCCCACGAGACTTGGCAGCCGCCCCCAGGGCTCTAGCCTCTGGAACTCGTCCCCTTGGAACGGGCCTGGCCCAGGTGCCAGGTTCGGCTGGTCGGCCAGCCTCCTTTGGAGAAAGCAGGCAAGCCGAGCCAGGCTTGCAGTGGCCCTGGCGTGACACCTGCCACCTCAGGCAGAGGGCTTCCCGCGTGCCCTCCATGGCGGGTTTCTCCCCGGAGCCGTGGCCTGGGCACTAGGAAGGTGGGGCCTCCCCGACTCCCGGGAGGATGGGCTAGCCCAGTTGCGCCCTGGCCCCCAAACCCTCTGGTGCCATCTGCCTGTCTCGGCACTTCTGACTCCACAGAGCCTTTCCTACATCTGGGCTGCCTGCCGTGGCAAAGCGCAGGCGTGGGCTGAGGCCATGGCTTTGTCTTTCCAGGAAAAAATGAGCCCCTGGCCGAAGCAGCAGTCCCAGGCAGAGCCTTGAGCTTGAAGCCCAGTAGGTCTGTGGCCCTCAGGGCCAGAGCCATGCTTTCAAGGAAGGGAAGCGGCCTGCAAGCTGAGTGGGAGTGGGGGAGGGGAGGGAGACAGCTGAAGCCGAGTCCAGAAGGGCGGCGATGGAAGAGCTGCAGCTGGGTCAGAGCCTGGAGGGAGGACGGGGCCTTCACTGAGGACCCCCCCGCCCCCCGAGGCCAGCCCTAGGCCCCGGCGGTCGCGCATGCGCCCTTGGCCTGTGCGGTGTGTGGGGGGTTGAACCCAAGCCCGCAGGGCTCCCGGAGCGGCCAGAGAAAGAAGGGCCCATGGAGAGGTAGGCGAGGTGGGCAGGGGGCGCCACCTTACTCTCCTCAGCTCCCTGAGGGAGAGAGAGAGAGACAGAGACAGAGAGAGAGATCCCTGACCTCTGAGTCTCTGCCTCCACCGCTGGCTGGTGCCAACTCACGCGCCATCCCACTTCCAGCCATCACCCCCACGCCTGCCCCGGGGCCAGCCCCACCACAGAGAGGCCGGTTGGTTCCTGCTCACCTCTGTGCCGTCCCTTCCCGACCTGACCCCAGTGCAGGGGATAAGCTTCAGACAAGTCTTTCCATGTCCCTCTGCATGACAATAGACTTCCTCCCCTCTCCCATTCCACAGGCCCACCCACCCGGGACATCCACCTTTGTCATTAGCTCAGGAGAGGATGCAAGATGAGAATCTCTGCTATTGTGTGGGGAGACTCAGTTTCCCGGGTTTCCCCCATGGACACATGTTCTTCAGCTGGGTCTGATTTTCTCCAGACAAGCTGTCTTGGGAAGGATTTGGCCAGCCCTAAGAACCTGAAGGGAAAGGGCGGAGGGGGGTTCTCTCTCTGCCCCCGACAGCCCCGAGCTGGGTCGGTCCCTCAGACCTGGCCAGGGGCAGCCCATCCCCCGGCGCCCTTCCCCGGGGCATCCAAGGGCAGGCTCGGCGCCAGCCCCACCCCGCTCGCCACTGCCCGACCATCGTCCTCCCTCGGGGGGCCTGGGCAGGACAGGGACCCGGCTGTGGGAGGCCTCCAGATCTCAGGCCTGGCACACCGTTTAGCAGGCTGCTTCCTCCTCTGACGGGGGCCCAGCACACGCCCCAGGAGACTTGGCAGCCGCCCCCAGGGCTCTAGCCTCTGGAACTCATCCCCTTGGAAGGGGCCTGGCCCAGGTGCCAGGTTCGGCTGGTCGGCCAGCCTCCTTTGGAGAAAGCAGGCAAGCCGAGCCAGGCTTGCAGTGGCCCTGGCGTGACACCTGCCACCTCAGGCAGAGGGCCTCCCGCGTGCCCTCCATGGCGGGTTTCTCCCCGGAGCCGTGGCCTGGGCACTAGGAAGGCCGGGCCTCCCCGACTCCCGGGAGGAGGGGCTAGCCCAGTTGCGCCCTGGCCCCCAAACCCTCTGGTGCCATCTGCCTGTCTCGGCACTTCTGACTCCACAGAGCCTTTCCTACATCTGGGCTGCCTGCCGTGGCAAAGTGCAGGCGTGGGGTGAGGCCATGGCTTTGTCTTTCCAGGAAAAAATGAGCCCCTGGCCGAAGCAGCAGGCCCAGGCAGAGCCTTGAGCTTGAAGCCCAGTAGGTCTGTGGCCCTCAGGGCCAGAGCCATGCTCTCAAGGCAGGGAAGCGGCCTGCAAGCTGAGTGGGAGTGGGGGAGGGGAGGGAGACAGCTGAAGCCGAGTCCAGAAGGGCGGCGATGGAAGAGCTGCAGCTGGGTCAGAGCCTGGAGGGAGGACGGGGCCTTCACTGAGGACCCCCCCGCCCCCCGAGGCCAGCCCTAGGCCCCGGCGGTCCCGCATGCGCCCTTGGCCTGTGCGGTGTGTGGGGGGTTGAACCCAAGCCCGCAGGGCTCCCGGAGCGGCCAGAGAAAGAAGGGCCCATGGAGAGGTAGGCGAGGTGGGCAGGGGGCGCCACCTTACTCTCCTCAGCTCCCTGAGGGAGAGAGAGAGAGACAGAGACAGAGAGAGAGATCCCTGACCTCTGAGTCTCTGCCTCCACCGCTGGCTGGTGCCAACTCACGCGCCATCCCACTTCCAGCCATCACCCCCACGCCTGCCCCGGGGCCAGCCCCACCACAGAGAGGCCGGTTGGTTCCTGCTCACCTCTGTGCCGTCCCTTCCCGACCTGACCCCAGTGCAGGGGATAAGCTTCAGACAAGTCTTTCCATGTCCCTCTGCATGACAATAGACTTCCTCCCCTCTCCCATTCCACAGGCCCACCCACCCGGGACATCCACCTTTGTCATTAGCTCAGGAGAGGATGCAAGATGAGAATCTCTGCTATTGTGTGGGGAGACTCAGTTTCCCGGGTTTCCCCCATGGACACATGTTCTTCAGCTGGGTCTGATTTTCTCCAGACAAGCTGTCTTGGGAAGGATTTGGCCAGCCCTAAGAACCTGAAGGGAAAGGGCGGAGGGGGGTTCTCTCTCTGCCCCCGACAGCCCCGAGCTGGGTCGGTCCCTCAGACCTGGCCAGGGGCAGCCCATCCCCCGGCGCCCTTCCCCGGGGCATCCAAGGGCAGGCTTGGCGCCAGCCCCACCCCGCTCGCCACTGCCCGACCATCGTCCTCCCTCGGGGGGCCTGGGCAGGACAGGGACCCGGCTGTGGGAGGCCTCCAGATCTCAGGCCTGGCACACCGTTTAGCAGGCTGCTTCCTCCTCTGACGGGGGCCCAGCACACGCCCCAGGAGACTTGGCAGCCGCCCCCAGGGCTCTAGCCTCTGGAACTCGTCCCCTTGGAAGGGGCCTGGCCCAGGTGCCAGGTTCGGCTGGTCGGCCAGCCTCCTTTGGAGAAAGCAGGCAAGCCGAGCCAGGCTTGCAGTGGCCCTGGCGTGACACCTGCCACCTCAGGCAGAGGGGCTCCCGCGTGCCCTCCATGGCGGGTTTCTCCCCGGAGCCGTGGCCTGGGCACTAGGAAGGCCGGGCCTCCCCGACTCCCGGGAGGAGGGGCTAGCCCAGTTGCGCCCTGGCCCCCAAACCCTCTGGTGCCATCTGCCTGTCTCGGCACTTCTGACTCCACAGAGCCTTTCCTACATCTGGGCTGCCTGCCGTGGCAAAGCGCAGGCGTGGGGTGAGGCCATGGCTTTGTCTTTCCAGGAAAAAATGAGCCCCTGGCCGAAGCAGCAGGCCCAGGCAGAGCCTTGAGCTTGAAGCCCAGTAGGTCTGTGGCCCTCACTGCCAGAGCCATGCTTTCAAGGCAGGGAAGCGGCCTGCAAGCTGAGTGGGAGTGGGGGAGGGGAGGGAGACAGCTGAAGCCGAGTCCAGAAGGGCGGCGATGGAAGAGCTGCAGCTGGGTCAGAGCCTGGAGGGAGGGCGGGGCCTTCACTGAGGACCCCCCCGCCCCCCGAGGCCAGCCCTAGGCCCCGGCGGTCGCGCATGCGCCCTTGGCCTGTGCGGTGTGGGGGGGGTTGAACCCAAGCCCGCAGGGCTCCCGGAGCGGCCAGAGAAAGAAGGGCCCATGGAGAGGTAGGCGAGGTGGGCAGGGGGCGCCACCTTACTCTCCTCAGCTCCCTGAGGGAGAGAGAGAGAGACAGAGACAGAGAGAGAGATCCCTGACCTCTGAGTCTCTGCCTCCACCGCTGGCTGGTGCCAACTCACGCGCCATCCCACTTCCAGCCATCACCCCCACGCCTGCCCCGGGGCCAGCCCCACCACAGAGAGGCCGGTTGGTTCCTGCTCACCTCTGTGCCGTCCCTTCCCGACCTGACCCCAGTGCAGGGGATAAGCTTCAGACAAGTCTTTCCATGTCCCTCTGCATGACAATAGACTTCCTCCCCTCTCCCATTCCACAGGCCCACCCACCCGGGACATCCACCTTTGTCATTAGCTCAGGAGAGGATGCAAGATGAGAATCTCTGCTATTGTGTGGGGAGACTCAGTTTCCCGGGTTTCCCCCATGGACACATGTTCTTCAGCTGGGTCTGATTTTCTCCAGACAAGCTGTCTTGGGAAGGATTTGGCCAGCCCTAAGCACCTGAAGGGAAAGGGCGGAGGGGGGTTCTCTCTCTGCCCCCGACAGCCCCGAGCTGGGTCGGTCCCTCAGACCTGGCCAGGGGCAGCCAATCCCCTGGCGCCCTTCCCCGGGGCATCCAAGGGCAGGCTTGGCGCCAGCCCCACCCCGCTCGCCACTTCCCGACCATCGTCCTCCCTCGGGGGGCCTGGGCAGGACAGGGACCCGGCTGTGGGAGGCCTCCAGATCTCAGGCCTGGCACACCGTTTAGCAGGCTGCTTCCTCCTCTGACGGGGGCCCAGCACACGCCCCAGGAGACTTGGCAGCCGCCCCCAGGGCTCTAGCCTCTGGAACTCGTCCCCTTGGAAGGGGCCTGGCCCAGGTGCCAGGTTCGGCTGGTCGGCCAGCCTCCTTTGGAGAAAGCAGGCAAGCCGAGCCAGGCTTGCAGTGGCCCTGGCGTGACACCTGCCACCTCAGGCAGAGGGCCTCCCGCGTGCCCTCCATGGCGGGTTTCTCCCCGGAGCCGTGGCCTGGGCACTAGGAAGGCCGGGCCTCCCCGACTCCCGGGAGGAGGGGCTAGCCCAGTTGCGCCCTGGCCCCCAAACCCTCTGGTGCCATCTGCCTGTCTCGGCACTTCTGACTCCACAGAGCCTTTCCTACATCTGGGCTGCCTGCCGTGGCAAAGCGCAGGCGTGGGGTGAGGCCATGGCTTTGTCTTTCCAGGAAAAAATGAGCCCCTGGCCGAAGCAGCAGGCCCAGGCAGAGCCTTGAGCTTGAAGCCCAGTAGGTCTGTGGCCCTCAGGGCCAGAGCCATGCTTTCAAGGCAGGGAAGCGGCCTGCAAGCTGAGTGGGAGTGGGGGAGGGGAGGGAGACAGCTGAAGCCGAGTCCAGAAGGGCGGCGATGGAAGAGCTGCAGCTGGGTCAGAGCCTGGAGGGAGGGCGGGGCCTTCACTGAGGACCCCCCCCGCCCCCCGAGGCCAGCCCTAGGCCCCGGCGGTCGCGCATGCGCCCTTGGCCTGTGCGGTGTGTGGGGGGTTGAACCCAAGCCCGCAGGGCTCCCGGAGCGGCCAGAGAAAGAAGGGCCCATGGAGAGGTAGGCGAGGTGGGCAGGGGGCGCCACCTTACTCTCCTCAGCTCCCTGAGGGAGAGAGAGAGAGACAGAGACAGAGAGAGAGATCCCTGACCTCTGAGTCTCTGCCTCCACCGCTGGCTGGTGCCAACTCACGCGCCATCCCACTTCCAGCCATCACCCCCACGCCTGCCCCGGGGCCAGCCCCACCACAGAGAGGCCGGTTGGTTCCTGCTCACCTCTGTGCCGTCCCTTCCCGACCTGACCCCAGTGCAGGGGATAAGCTTCAGACAAGTCTTTCCATGTCCCTCTGCATGACAATAGACTTCCTCCCCTCTCCCATTCCACAGGCCCACCCACCCGGGACATCCACCTTTGTCATTAGCTCAGGAGAGGATGCAAGATGAGAATCTCTGCTATTGTGTGGGGAGACTCAGTTTCCCGGGTTTCCCCCATGGACACATGTTCTTCAGCTGGGTCTGATTTTCTCCAGACAAGCTGTCTTGGGAAGGATTTGGCCAGCCCTAAGAACCTGAAGGGAAAGGGCGGAGGGGGGTTCTCTCTCTGCCCCCGACAGCCCCGAGCTGGGTCGGTCCCTCAGACCTGGCCAGGGGCAGCCCATCCCCCGGCGCCCTTCCCCGGGGCATCCAAGGGCAGGCTTGGCGCCAGCCCCACCCCGCTCGCCACTTCCCGACCATCGTCCTCCCTCGGGGGGCCTGGGCAGGACAGGGACCCGGCTGTGGGAGGCCTCCAGATCTCAGGCCTGGCACACCGTTTAGCAGGCTGCTTCCTCCTCTGACGGGGGCCCAGCACACGCCCCAGGAGACTTGGCAGCCGCCCCCAGGGCTCTAGCCTCTGGAACTCGTCCCCTTGGAAGGGGCCTGGCCCAGGTGCCAGGTTCGGCTGGTCGGCCAGCCTCCTTTGGAGAAAGCAGGCAAGCCGAGCCAGGCTTGCAGTGGCCCTGGCGTGACACCTGCCACCTCAGGCAGAGGGCCTCCCGCGTGCCCTCCATGGCGGGTTTCTCCCCGGAGCCGTGGCCTGGGCACTAGGAAGGCCGGGCCTCCCCGACTCCCGGGAGGAGGGGCTAGCCCAGTTGCGCCCTGGCCCCCAAACCCTCTGGTGCCATCTGCCTGTCTCGGCACTTCTGACTCCACAGAGCCTTTCCTACATCTGGGCTGCCTGCCGTGGCAAAGCGCAGGCGTGGGGTGAGGCCATGGCTTTGTCTTTCCAGGAAAAAATGAGCCCCTGGCCGAAGCAGCAGGCCCAGGCAGAGCCTTGAGCTTGAAGCCCAGTAGGTCTGTGGCCCTCAGGGCCAGAGCCATGCTTTCAAGGCAGGGAAGCGGCCTGCAAGCTGAGTGGGAGTGGGGGAGGGGAGGGAGACAGCTGAAGCCGAGTCCAGAAGGGCGGCGATGGAAGAGCTGCAGCTGGGTCAGAGCCTGGAGGGAGGGCGGGGCCTTCACTGAGGACCCCCCCGCCCCCCGAGGCCAGCCCTAGGCCCCGGCGGTCGCGCATGCGCCCTTGGCCTGTGCGGTGTGTGGGGGGTTGAACCCAAGCCCGCAGGGCTCCCGGAGCGGCCAGAGAAAGAAGGGCCCATGGAGAGGTAGGCGAGGTGGGCAGGGGGCGCCACCTTACTCTCCTCAGCTCCCTGAGGGAGAGAGAGAGAGACAGAGACAGAGAGAGAGATCCCTGACCTCTGAGTCTCTGCCTCCACCGCTGGCTGGTGCCAACTCACGCGCCATCCCACTTCCAGCCATCACCCCCACGCCTGCCCCGGGGCCAGCCCCACCACAGAGAGGCCGGTTGGTTCCTGCTCACCTCTGTGCCGTCCCTTCCCGACCTGACCCCAGTGCAGGGGATAAGCTTCAGACAAGTCTTTCCATGTCCCTCTGCATGACAATAGACTTCCTCCCCTCTCCCATTCCACAGGCCCACCCACCCGGGACATCCACCTTTGTCATTAGCTCAGGAGAGGATGCAAGATGAGAATCTCTGCTATTGTGTGGGGAGACTCAGTTTCCCGGGTTTCCCCCATGGACACATGTTCTTCAGCTGGGTCTGATTTTCTCCAGACAAGCTGTCTTGGGAAGGATTTGGCCAGCCCTAAGAACCTGAAGGGAAAGGGCGGAGGGGGGTTCTCTCTCTGCCCCCGACAGCCCCGAGCTGGGTCGGTCCCTCAGACCTGGCCAGGGGCAGCCCATCCCCCGGCGCCCTTCCCCGGGGCATCCAAGGGCAGGCTCGTTGCCAGCCCCACCCCGCTCGCCACTGCCCGACCATCGTCCTCCCTCGGGGGGCCTGGGCAGGACAGGGACCCGGCTGTGGGAGGCCTCCAGATCTCAGGCCTGGCACACCGTTTAGCAGGCTGCTTCCTCCTCTGACGGGGGCCCAGCACACGCCCCACGAGACTTGGCAGCCGCCCCCAGGGCTCTAGCCTCTGGAACTCGTCCCCTTGGAACGGGCCTGGCCCAGGTGCCAGGTTCGGCTGGTCGGCCAGCCTCCTTTGGAGAAAGCAGGCAAGCCGAGCCAGGCTTGCAGTGGCCCTGGCGTGACACCTGCCACCTCAGGCAGAGGGCTTCCCGCGTGCCCTCCATGGCGGGTTTCTCCCCGGAGCCGTGGCCTGGGCACTAGGAAGGTGGGGCCTCCCCGACTCCCGGGAGGAGGGGCTAGCCCAGTTGCGCCCTGGCCCCCAAACCCTCTGGTGCCATCTGCCTGTCTCGGCACTTCTGACTCCACAGAGCCTTTCCTACATCTGGGCTGCCTGCCGTGGCAAAGCGCAGGCGTGGGCTGAGGCCATGGCTTTGTCTTTCCAGGAAAAAATGAGCCCCTGGCCGAAGCAGCAGGCCCAGGCAGAGCCTTGAGCTTGAAGCCCAGTAGGTCTGTGGCCCTCAGGGCCAGAGCCATGCTTTCAAGGCAGGGAAGCGGCCTGCAAGCTGAGTGGGAGTGGGGGAGGGGAGGGAGACAGCTGAAGCCGAGTCCAGAAGGGCGGCGATGGAAGAGCTGCAGCTGGGTCAGAGCCTGGAGGGAGGACGGGGCCTTCACTGAGGACCCCCCCGCCCCCCGAGGCCAGCCCTAGGCCCCGGCGGTCGCGCATGCGCCCTTGGCCTGTGCGGTGTGTGGGGGGTTGAACCCAAGCCCGCAGGGCTCCCGGAGCGGCCAGAGAAAGAAGGGCCCATGGAGAGGTAGGCGAGGTGGGCAGGGGGCGCCACCTTACTCTCCTCAGCTCCCTGAGGGAGAGAGAGAGAGACAGAGACAGAGAGAGAGATCCCTGACCTCTGAGTCTCTGCCTCCACCGCTGGCTGGTGCCAACTCACGCGCCATCCCACTTCCAGCCATCACCCCCACGCCTGCCCCGGGGCCAGCCCCACCACAGAGAGGCCGGTTGGTTCCTGCTCACCTCTGTGCCGTCCCTTCCCGACCTGACCCCAGTGCAGGGGATAAGCTTCAGACAAGTCTTTCCATGTCCCTCTGCATGACAATAGACTTCCTCCCCTCTCCCATTCCACAGGCCCACCCACCCGGGATATCCACCTTTGTCATTAGCTCAGGAGAGGATGCAAGATGAGAATCTCTGCTATTGTGTGGGGAGACTCAGTTTCCCGGGTTTCCCCCATGGACACATGTTCTTCAGCTGGGTCTGATTTTCTCCAGACAAGCTGTCTTGGGAAGGATTTGGCCAGCCCTAAGAACCTGAAGGGAAAGGGCGGAGGGGGGTTCTCTCTCTGCCCCCGACAGCCTCGAGCTGGGTCGGTCCCTCAGACCTGGCCAGGGGCAGCCCATCCCCCGGCGCCCTTCCCCGGGGCATCCAAGGGCAGGCTTGGCGCCAGCCCCACCCCGCTCGCCACTTCCCGACCATCGTCCTCCCTCGGGGGGCCTGGGCAGGACAGGGACCCGGCTGTGGGAGGCCTCCAGATCTCAGGCCTGGCACACCGTTTAGCAGGCTGCTTCCTCCTCTGACGGGGGCCCAGCACACGCCCCAGGAGACTTGGCAGCCGCCCCCAGGGCTCTAGCCTCTGGAACTCGTCCCCTTGGAAGGGGCCTGGCCCAGGTGCCAGGTTCGGCTGGTCGGCCAGCCTCCATTGGAGAAAGCAGGCAAGCCGAGCCAGGCTTGCAGTGGCCCTGGCGTGACACCTGCCACCTCAGGCAGAGGGCCTCCCGCGTGCCCTCCATGGCGGGTTTCTCCCCGGAGCCGTGGCATGGGCACTAGGAAGGCCGGGCCTCCCCGGCTCCCGGGAGGAGGGGCTAGCCCAGTTGCGCCCTGGCCCCCAAACCCTCTGGTGCCATCTGCCTGTCTCGGCACTTCTGACTCCACAGAGCCTTTCCTACATCTGGGCTGCCTGCCGTGGCAAAGTGCAGGCGTGGGGTGAGGCCATGGCTTTGTCTTTCCAGGAAAAAATGAGCCCCTGGCAGAAGCAGCAGGCCCAGGCAGAGCCTTGAGCTTGAAGCCTAGTAGGTCTGTGGCCCTCAGGGCCAGAGCCATGCTTTCAAGGCAGGGAAGCGGCCTGCAAGCTGAGTGGGATTGGGGGAGGGGAGGGAGACAGCTGAAGCCGAGTCCAGAAGGGCGGCGATGGAAGAGCTGCAGCTGGGTCAGAGCCTGGAGGGAGGGCGGGGCCTTCACTGAGGACCCCCCCGCCCCCCGAGGCCAGCCCTAGGCCCCGGCGGTCGCGCATGCGCCCTTGGCCTGTGCGGTGTGTGTGGGGTTGAACCCAAGCCCGCAGGGCTCCCGGAGCGGCCAGAGAAAGAAGGGCCCATGGAGAGGTAGGCGAGGTGGGCAGGGGGCGCCACCTTACTCTCCTCAGCTCCCTGAGGGAGAGAGAGAGAGACAGAGACAGAGAGAGAGATCCCTGACCTCTGAGTCTCTGCCTCCACCGCTGGCTGGTGCCAACTCACGCGCCATCCCACTTCCAGCCATCACCCCCACGCCTGCCCCGGGGCCAGCCCCACCACAGAGAGGCCGGTTGGTTCCTGCTCACCTCTGTGCCGTCCCTTCCCGACCTGACCCCAGTGCAGGGGATAAGCTTCAGACAAGTCTTTCCATGTCCCTCTGCATGACAATAGACTTCCTCCCCTCTCCCATTCCACAGGCCCACCCACCCGGGACATCCACCTTTGTCATTAGCTCAGGAGAGGATGCAAGATGAGAATCTCTGCTATTGTGTGGGGAGACTCAGTTTCCCGGGTTTCCCCCATGGACACATGTTCTTCAGCTGGGTCTGATTTTCTCCAGACAAGCTGTCTTGGGAAGGATTTGGCCAGCCCTAAGAACCTGAAGGGAAAGGGCGGAGGGGGGTTCTCTCTCTGCCCCCGACAGCCCCGAGCTGGGTCGGTCCCTCAGACCTGGCCAGGGGCAGCCCATCCCCCGGCGCCCTTCCCCGGGGCATCCAAGGGCAGGCTTGGCGCCAGCCCCACCCCGCTCGCCACTTCCCGACCATCGTCCTCCCTCGGGGGGCCTGGGCAGGACAGGGACCCGGCTGTGGGAGGCCTCCAGATCTCAGGCCTGGCACACCGTTTAGCAGGCTGCTTCCTCCTCTGACGGGGGCCCAGCACACGCCCCAGGAGACTTGGCAGCCGCCCCCAGGGCTCTAGCCTCTGGAACTCGTCCCCTTGGAAGGGGCCTGGCCCAGGTGCCAGGTTCGGCTGGTCGGCCAGCCTCCTTTGGAGAAAGCAGGCAAGCCGAGCCAGGCTTGCAGTGGCCCTGGCGTGACACCTGCCACCTCAGGCAGAGGGCCTCCCGCGTGCCCTCCATGGCGGGTTTCTCCCCGGAGCCGTGGCCTGGGCACTAGGAAGGCCGGGCCTCCCCGACTCCCGGGAGGAGGGGCTAGCCCAGTTGCGCCCTGGCCCCCAAACCCTCTGGTGCCATCTGCCTGTCTCGGCACTTCTGACTCCACAGAGCCTTTCCTACATCTGGGCTGCCTGCCGTGGCAAAGTGCAGGCGTGGGGTGAGGCCATGGCTTTGTCTTTCCAGGAAAAAATGAGCCCCTGGCCGAAGCAGCAGGCCCAGGCAGAGCCTTGAGCTTGAAGCCTAGTAGGTCTGTGGCCCTCAGGGCCAGAGCCATGCTTTCAAGGCAGGGAAGCGGCCTGCAAGCTGAGTGGGATTGGGGGAGGGGAGGGAGACAGCTGAAGCCGAGTCCAGAAGGGCGGCGATGGAAGAGCTGCAGCTGGGTCAGAGCCTGGAGGGAGGGCGGGGCCTTCACTGAGGACCCCCCCGCCCCCCGAGGCCAGCCCTAGGCCCCGGGGGTCGCGCATGCGCCCTTGGCCTGTGCGGTGTGTGGGGGTTTGAACCCAAGCCCGCAGGGCTCCCGGAGCGGCCAGAGAAAGAAGGGCCCATGGAGAGGTAGGCGAGGTGGGCAGGGGGCGCCACCTTACTCTCCTCAGCTCCCTGAGGGAGAGAGAGAGAGACAGAGACAGAGAGAGTGATCCCTGACCTCTGAGTCTCTGCCTCCACCGCTGGCTGGTGCCAACTCACGCGCCATCCCACTTCCAGCCATCACCCCCACGCCTGCCCCGGGGCCAGCCCCACCACAGAGAGGCCGGTTGGTTCCTGCTCACCTCTGTGCCGTCCCTTCCCGACCTGACCCCAGTGCAGGGGATAAGCTTCAGACAAGTCTTTCCATGTCCCTCTGCATGACAATAGACTTCCTCCCCTCTCCCATTCCACAGGCCCACCCACCCGGGACATCCACCTTTGTCATTAGCTCAGGAGAGGATGCAAGATGAGAATCTCTGCTATTGTGTGGGGAGACTCAGTTTCCCGGGTTTCCCCCATGGACACATGTTCTTCAGCTGGGTCTGATTTTCTCCAGACAAGCTGTCTTGGGAAGGATTTGGCCAGCCCTAAGAACCTGAAGGGAAAGGGCGGAGGGGGGTTCTCTCTCTGCCCCCGACAGCCCCGAGCTGGGTCGGTCCCTCAGACCTGGCCAGGGGCAGCCCATCCCCCGGCGCCCTTCCCCGGGGCATCCAAGGGCAGGCTTGGCGCCAGCCCCACCCCGCTCGCCACTTCCCGACCATCGTCCTCCCTCGGGGGGCCTGGGCAGGACAGGGACCCGGCTGTGGGAGGCCTCCAGATCTCAGGCCTGGCACACCGTTTAGCAGGCTGCTTCCTCCTCTGACGGGGGCCCAGCACACGCCCCAGGAGACTTGGCAGCCGCCCCCAGGGCTCTAGCCTCTGGAACTCGTCCCCTTGGAAGGGGCCTGGCCCAGGTGCCAGGTTCGGCTGGTCGGCCAGCCTCCTTTGGAGAAAGCAGGCAAGCCGAGCCAGGCTTGCAGTGGCCCTGGCGTGACACCTGCCACCTCAGGCAGAGGGCCTCCCGCGTGCCCTCCATGGCGGGTTTCTCCCCGGAGCCGTGGCCTGGGCACTAGGAAGGCCGGGCCTCCCCGACTCCCGGGAGGAGGGGCTAGCCCAGTTGCGCCCTGGCCCCCAAACCCTCTGGTGCCATCTGCCTGTCTCGGCACTTCTGACTCCACAGAGCCTTTCCTACATCTGGGCTGCCTGCCGTGGCAAAGTGCAGGCGTGGGGTGAGGCCATGGCTTTGTCTTTCCAGGAAAAAATGAGCCCCTGGCCGAAGCAGCAGGCCCAGGCAGAGCCTTGAGCTTGAAGCCTAGTAGGTCTGTGGCCCTCAGGGCCAGAGCCATGCTTTCAAGGCAGGGAAGCGGCCTGCAAGCTGAGTGGGATTGGGGGAGGGGAGGGAGACAGCTGAAGCCGAGTCCAGAAGGGCGGCGATGGAAGAGCTGCAGCTGGGTCAGAGCCTGGAGGGAGGGCGGGGCCTTCACTGAGGACCCCCCCGCCCCCCGAGGCCAGCCCTAGGCCCCGGGGGTCGCGCATGCGCCCTTGGCCTGTGCGGTGTGTGGGGGGTTGAACCCAAGCCCGCAGGGCTCCCGGAGCGGCCAGAGAAAGAAGGGCCCATGGAGAGGTAGGCGAGGTGGGCAGGGGGCGCCACCTTACTCTCCTCAGCTCCCTGAGGGAGAGAGAGAGAGACAGAGACAGAGAGAGAGATCCCTGACCTCTGAGTCTCTGCCTCCACCGCTGGCTGGTGCCAACTCACGCGCCATCCCACTTCCAGCCATCACCCCCCACGCCTGCCCCGGGGCCAGCCCCACCACAGAGAGGCCGGTTGGTTCCTGCTCACCTCTGTGCCGTCCCTTCCCGACCTGACCCCAGTGCAGGGGATAAGCTTCAGACAAGTCTTTCCATGTCCCTCTGCATGACAATAGACTTCCTCCCCTCTCCCATTCCACAGGCCCACCCACCCGGGACATCCACCTTTGTCATTAGCTCAGGAGAGGATGCAAGATGAGAATCTCTGCTATTGTGTGGGGAGACTCAGTTTCCCGGGTTTCCCCCATGGACACATGTTCTTCAGCTGGGTCTGATTTTCTCCAGACAAGCTGTCTTGGGAAGGATTTGGCCAGCCCTAAGAACCTGAAGGGAAAGGGCGGAGGGGGGTTCTCTCTCTGCCCCCGACAGCCCCGAGCTGGGTCGGTCCCTCAGACCTGGCCAGGGGCAGCCCATCCCCCGGCGCCCTTCCCCGGGGCATCCAAGGGCAGGCTTGGCGCCAGCCCCACCCCGCTCGCCACTTCCCGACCATCGTCCTCCCTCGGGGGGCCTGGGCAGGACAGGGACCCGGCTGTGGGAGGCCTCCAGATCTCAGGCCTGGCACACCGTTTAGCAGGCTGCTTCCTCCTCTGACGGGGGACCAGCACACGCCCCAGGAGACTTGGCAGCCGCCCCCAGGGCTCTAGCCTCTGGAACTCGTCCCCTTGGAAGGGGCCTGGCCCAGGTGCCAGGTTCGGCTGGTCGGCCAGCCTCCTTTGGAGAAAGCAGGCAAGCCGAGCCAGGCTTGCAGTGGCCCTGGCGTGACACCTGCCACCTCAGGCAGAGGGCCTCCCGCGTGCCCTCCATGGCGGGTTTCTCCCCGGAGCCGTGGCCTGGGCACTAGGAAGGCCGGGCCTCCCCGACTCCCGGGAGGAGGGGCTAGCCCAGTTGCGCCCTGGCCCCCAAACCCTCTGGTGCCATCTGCCTGTCTCGGCACTTCTGACTCCACAGAGCCTTTCCTACATCTGGGCTGCCTGCCGTGGCAAAGTGCAGGCGTGGGGTGAGGCCATGGCTTTGTCTTTCCAGGAAAAAATGAGCCCCTGGCCGAAGCAGCAGGCCCAGGCAGAGCCTTGAGCTTGAAGCCCAGTAGGTCTGTGGCCCTCAGGGCCAGAGCCATGCTTTCAAGGCAGGGAAGCGGCCTGCAAGCTGAGTGGGAGTGGGGGAGGGGAGGGAGACAGCTGAAGCCGAGTCCAGAAGGGCGGCGATGGAAGAGCTGCAGCTGGGTCAGAGCCTGGAGGGAGGACGGGGCCTTCACTGAGGACCCCCCCGCCCCCCGAGGCCAGCCCTAGGCCCCGGCGGTCGCGCATGCGCCCTTGGCCTGTGCGGTGTGTGGGGGGTTGAACCCAAGCCCGCAGGGCTCCCGGAGCGGCCAGAGAAAGAAGGGCCCATGGAGAGGTAGGCGAGGTGGGCAGGGGGCGCCACCTTACTCTCCTCAGCTCCCTGAGGGAGAGAGAGAGAGACAGAGACAGAGAGAGAGATCCCTGACCTCTGAGTCTCTGCCTCCACCGCTGGCTGGTGCCAACTCACGCGCCATCCCACTTCCAGCCATCACCCCCACGCCTGCCCCGGGGCCAGCCCCACCACAGAGAGGCCGGTTGGTTCCTGCTCACCTCTGTGCCGTCCCTTCCCGACCTGACCCCAGTGCAGGGGATAAGCTTCAGACAAGTCTTTCCATGTCCCTCTGCATGACAATAGACTTCCTCCCCTCTCCCATTCCACAGGCCCACCCACCCGGGACATCCACCTTTGTCATTAGCTCAGGAGAGGATGCAAGATGAGAATCTCTGCTATTGTGTGGGGAGACTCAGTTTCCCGGGTTTCCCCCATGGACACATGTTCTTCAGCTGGGTCTGATTTTCTCCAGACAAGCTGTCTTGGGAAGGATTTGGCCAGCCCTAAGAACCTGAAGGGAAAGGGCGGAGGGGGGTTCTCTCTCTGCCCCCGACAGCCCCGAGCTGGGTCGGTCCCTCAGACCTGGCCAGGGGCAGCCCATCCCCCGGCGCCCTTCCCCGGGGCATCCAAGGGCAGGCTCGGCGCCAGCCCCACCCCGCTCGCCACTGCCCGACCATCGTCCTCCCTCGGGGGGCCTGGGCAGGACAGGGACCCGGCTGTAGGAGGCCTCCAGATCTCAGGCCTGGCACACCGTTTAGCAGGCTGCTTCCTCCTCTGACGGGGGCCCAGCACACGCCCCAGGAGACTTGGCAGCCGCCCCCAGGGCTCTAGCCTCTCGAACTCGTCCCCTTGGAAGGGACCTGGCCCAGGTGCCAGGTTCGGCTGGTCGGCCAGCCTCCTTTGGAGAAAGCAGGCAAGCCGAGCCAGGCTTGCAGTGGCCCTGGCGTGACACCTGCCACCTCAGGCAGAGGGCTTCCCGCGTGCCCTCATGGCGGGTTTCTCCCCGGAGCCGTGGCCTGGGCACTAGGAAGGCCCAGCCTTCTTGACTCCCGGGAGGAGGGGCTAGCCCAGTTGCGCCCTGGCCCCCAAACCCTCTGGTGCCATCTGCCTGTCTCGGCACTTCTGACTCCACAGAGCCTTTCCTACATCTGGGCTGCCTGCCGTGGCAAAGTGCAGGCGTGGGGTGAGGCCATGGCTTTGTCTTTCCAGGAAAAAATGAGCCCCTGGCCGAAGCAGCAGGCCCAGGCAGAGCCTTGAGCTTGAAGCCCAGTAGGTCTGTGGCCCTCAGGGCCAGAGCCATGCTCTCAAGGCAGGGAAGCGGCCTGCAAGCTGAGTGGGAGTGGGGGAGGGGAGGGAGACAGCTGAAGCCGAGTCCAGAAGGGCGGCGATGGAAGAGCTGCAGCTGGGTCAGAGCCTGGAGGGAGGACGGGGCCTTCACTGAGGACCCCCCCGCCCCCCGAGGCCAGCCCTAGGCCCCGGCGGTCGCGCATGCGCCCTTGGCCTGTGCGGTGTGTGGGGGGTTGAACCCAAGCCCGCAGGGCTCCCGGAGCGGCCAGAGAAAGAAGGGCCCATGGAGAGGTAGGCGAGGTGGGCAGGGGGCGCCACCTTACTCTCCTCAGCTCCCTGAGGGAGAGAGAGAGAGACAGAGACAGAGAGAGAGATCCCTGACCTCTGAGTCTCTGCCTCCACCGCTGGCTGGTGCCAACTCACGCGCCATCCCACTTCCAGCCATCACCCCCACGCCTGCCCCGGGGCCAGCCCCACCACAGAGAGGCCGGTTGGTTCCTGCTCACCTCTGTGCTGTCCCTTCCCGACCTGACCCCAGTGCAGGGGATAAGCTTCAGACAAGTCTTTCCATGTCCCTCTGCATGACAATAGACTTCCTCCCCTCTCCCATTCCACAGGCCCACCCACCCGGGACATCCACCTTTGTCATTAGCTCAGGAGAGGATGCAAGATGAGAATCTCTGCTATTGTGTGGGGAGACTCAGTTTCCCGGGTTTCCCCCATGGACACATGTTCTTCAGCTGGGTCTGATTTTCTCCAGACAAGCTGTCTTGGGAAGGATTTGGCCAGCCCTAAGAACCTGAAGGGAAAGGGCGGAGGGGGGTTCTCTCTCTGCCCCCGACAGCCCCGAGCTGGGTCGGTCCCTCAGACCTGGCCAGGGGCAGCCCATCCCCCGGCGCCCTTCCCCGGGGCATCCAAGGGCAGGCTTGGCGCCAGCCCCACCCCGCTCGCCACTGCCCGACCATCGTCCTCCCTCGGGGGGCCTGGGCAGGACAGGGACCCGGCTGTGGGAGGCCTCCAGATCTCAGGCCTGGCACACCGTTTAGCAGGCTGCTTCCTCCTCTGACGGGGGCCCAGCACACGCCCCAGGAGACTTGGCAGCCGCCCCCAGGGCTCTAGCCTCTGGAACTCGTCCCCTTGGAAGGGGCCTGGCCCAGGTGCCAGGTTCGGCTGGTCGGCCAGCCTCCTTTGGAGAAAGCAGGCAAGCCGAGCCAGGCTTGCAGTGGCCCTGGCGTGACACCTGCCACCTCAGGCAGAGGGCCTCCCGCGTGCCCTCCATGGCGGGTTTCTCCCCGGAGCCGTGGCCTGGGCACTAGGAAGGCCGGGCCTCCCCGACTCCCGGGAGGAGGGGCTAGCCCAGTTGCGCCCTGGCCCCCAAACCCTCTGGTGCCATCTGCCTGTCTCGGCACTTCTGACTCCACAGAGCCTTTCCTACATCTGGGCTGCCTGCCGTGGCAAAGCGCAGGCGTGGGGTGAGGCCATGGCTTTGTCTTTCCAGGAAAAAATGAGCCCCTGGCCGAAGCAGCAGGCCCAGGCAGAGCCTTGAGCTTGAAGCCCAGTAGGTCTGTGGCCCTCAGGGCCAGAGCCATGCTTTCAAGGCAGGGAAGCGGCCTGCAAGCTGAGTGGGAGTGGGGGAGGGGAGGGAGACAGCTGAAGCCGAGTCCAGAAGGGCGGCGATGGAAGAGCTGCAGCTGGGTCAGAGCCTGGAGGGAGGGCGGGGCCTTCACTGAGGACCCCCCCGCCCCCCGAGGCCAGCCCTAGGCCCCGGCGGTCGCGCATGCGCCCTTGGCCTGTGCGGTGTGTGGGGGGTTGAACCCAAGCCCGCAGGGCTCCCGGAGCGGCCAGAGAAAGAAGGGCCCATGGAGAGGTAGGCGAGGTGGGCAGGGGGCGCCACCTTACTCTCCTCAGCTCCCTGAGGGAGAGAGAGAGAGACAGAGACAGAGAGAGAGATCCCTGACCTCTGAGTCTCTGCCTCCACCGCTGGCTGGTGCCAACTCACGCGCCATCCCACTTCCAGCCATCACCCCCACGCCTGCCCCGGGGCCAGCCCCACCACAGAGAGGCCGGTTGGTTCCTGCTCACCTCTGTGCCGTCCCTTCCCGACCTGACCCCAGTGCAGGGGATAAGCTTCAGACAAGTCTTTCCATGTCCCTCTGCATGACAATAGACTTCCTCCCCTCTCCCATTCCACAGGCCCACCCACCCGGGACATCCACCTTTGTCATTAGCTCAGGAGAGGATGCAAGATGAGAATCTCTGCTATTGTGTGGGGAGACTCAGTTTCCCGGGTTTCCCCCATGGACACATGTTCTTCAGCTGGGTCTGATTTTCTCCAGACAAGCTGTCTTGGGAAGGATTTGGCCAGCCCTAAGAACCTGAAGGGAAAGGGCGGAGGGGGGTTCTCTCTCTGCCCCCGACAGCCCCGAGCTGGGTCGGTCCCTCAGACCTGGCCAGGGGCAGCCCATCCCCCGGCGCCCTTCCCCGGTGCATCCAAGGGCAGGCTTGGCGCCAGCCCCACCCCGCTCGCCACTGCCCGACCATCGTCCTCCCTCGGGGGGCCTGGGCAGGACAGGGACCCGGCTGTGGGAGGCCTCCAGATCTCAGGCCTGGCACACCGTTTAGCAGGCTGCTTCCTCCTCTGACGGGGGCCCAGCACACGCCCCAGGAGACTTGGCAGCCGCCCCCAGGGCTCTAGCCTCTGCAACTCGTCCCCTTGGAAGGGGCCTGGCCCAGGTGCCAGGTTCGGCTGGTCGGCCAGCCTCCTTTGGAGAAAGCAGGCAAGCCGAGCCAGGCTTGCAGTGGCCCTGGCGTGACACCTGCCACCTCAGGCAGAGGGCCTCCCGCGTGCCCTCCATGGCGGGTTTCTCCCCGGAGCCGTGGCCTGGGCACTAGGAAGGCCGGGCCTCCCCGACTCCCGGGAGGAGGGGCTAGCCCAGTTGCGCCCTGGCCCCCAAACCCTCTGGTGCCATCTGCCTGTCTCGGCACTTCTGACTCCACAGAGCCTTTCCTACATCTGGGCTGCCTGCCGTGGCAAAGCGCAGGCGTGGGGTGAGGCCATGGCTTTGTCTTTCCAGGAAAAAATGAGCCCCTGGCCGAAGCAGCAGGCCCAGGCAGAGCCTTGAGCTTGAAGCCCAGTAGGTCTGTGGCCCTCAGGGCCAGAGCCATGCTTTCAAGGCAGGGAAGCGGCCTGCAAGCTGAGTGGGAGTGGGGGAGGGGAGGGAGACAGCTGAAGCCGAGTCCAGAAGGGCGGCGATGGAAGAGCTGCAGCTGGGTCAGAGCCTGGAGGGAGGGCGGGGCCTTCACTGAGGACCCCCCCGCCCCCCGAGGCCAGCCCTAGGCCCCGGCGGTCGCGCATGCGCCCTTGGCCTGTGCGGTGTGTGGGGGGTTGAACCCAAGCCCGCAGGGCTCCCGGAGCGGCCAGAGAAAGAAGGGCCCATGGAGAGGTAGGCGAGGTGGGCAGGGGGCGCCACCTTACTCTCCTCAGCTCCCTGAGGGAGAGAGAGAGAGACAGAGACAGAGAGAGAGATCCCTGACCTCTGAGTCTCTGCCTCCACCGCTGGCTGGTGCCAACTCACGCGCCATCCCACTTCCAGCCATCACCCCCACGCCTGCCCCGGGGCCAGCCCCACCACAGAGAGGCCGGTTGGTTCCTGCTCACCTCTGTGCCGTCCCTTCCCGACCTGACCCCAGTGCAGGGGATAAGCTTCAGACAAGTCTTTCCATGTCCCTCTGCATGACAATAGACTTCCTCCCCTCTCCCATTCCACAGGCCCACCCACCCGGGACATCCACCTTTGTCATTAGCTCAGGAGAGGATGCAAGATGAGAATCTCTGCTATTGTGTGGGGAGACTCAGTTTCCCGGGTTTCCCCCATGGACACATGTTCTTCAGCTGGGTCTGATTTTCTCCAGACAAGCTGTCTTGGGAAGGATTTGGCCAGCCCTAAGAACCTGAAGGGAAAGGGCGGAGGGGGGTTCTCTCTCTGCCCCCGACAGCCCCGAGCTGGGTCGGTCCCTCAGACCCGGCCAGGGGCAGCCCATCCCCCGGCGCCCTTCCCCGGGGCATCCAAGGGCAGGCTTGGCGCCAGCCCCACCCCGCTCGCCACTGCCCGACCATCGTCCTCCCTCGGGGGGCCTGGGCAGGACAGGGACCCGGCTGTGGGAGGCCTCCAGATCTCAGGCCTGGCACACCGTTTAGCAGGCTGCTTCCTCCTCTGACGGGGGCCCAGCACACGCCCCAGGAGACTTGGCAGCCGCCCCCAGGGCTCTAGCCTCTGCAACTCGTCCCCTTGGAAGGGGCCTGGCCCAGGTGCCAGGTTCGGCTGGTCGGCCAGCCTCCTTTGGAGAAAGCAGGCAAGCCGAGCCAGGCTTGCAGTGGCCCTGGCGTGACACCTGCCACCTCAGGCAGAGGGCCTCCCGCGTGCCCTCCATGGCGGGTTTCTCCCCGGAGCCGTGGCCTGGGCACTAGGAAGGCCGGGCCTCCCCGACTCCCGGGAGGAGGGGCTAGCCCAGTTGCGCCCTGGCCCCCAAACCCTCTGGTGCCATCTGCCTGTCTCGGCACTTCTGACTCCACAGAGCCTTTCCTACATCTGGGCTGCCTGCCGTGGCAAAGCGCAGGCGTGGGGTGAGGCCATGGCTTTGTCTTTCCAGGAAAAAATGAGCCCCTGGCCGAAGCAGCAGGCCCAGGCAGAGCCTTGAGCTTGAAGCCCAGTAGGTCTGTGGCCCTCAGGGCCAGAGCCATGCTTTCAAGGCAGGGAAGCGGCCTGCAAGCTGAGTGGGAGTGGGGGAGGGGAGGGAGACAGCTGAAGCCGAGTCCAGAAGGGCGGCGATGGAAGAGCTGCAGCTGGGTCAGAGCCTGGAGGGAGGGCGGGGCCTTCACTGAGGACCCCCCCGCCCCCCGAGGCCAGCCCTAGGCCCCGGGGGTCGCGCATGCGCCCTTGGCCTGTGCGGTGTGTGGGGGGTTGAACCCAAGCCCGCAGGGCTCCCGGAGCGGCCAGAGAAAGAAGGGCCCATGGAGAGGTAGGCGAGGTGGGCAGGGGGCGCCACCTTACTCTCCTCAGCTCCCTGAGGGAGAGAGAGAGAGACAGAGACAGAGAGAGAGATCCCTGACCTCTGAGTCTCTGCCTCCACCGCTGGCTGGTGCCAACTCACGCGCCATCCCACTTCCAGCCATCACCCCCACGCCTGCCCCGGGGCCAGCCCCACCACAGAGAGGCCGGTTGGTTCCTGCTCACCTCTGTGCCGTCCCTTCCCGACCTGACCCCAGTGCAGGGGATAAGCTTCAGACAAGTCTTTCCATGTCCCTCTGCATGACAATAGACTTCCTCCCCTCTCCCATTCCACAGGCCCACCCACCCGGGACATCCACCTTTGTCATTAGCTCAGGAGAGGATGCAAGATGAGAATCTCTGCTATTGTGTGGGGAGACTCAGTTTCCCGGGTTTCCCCCATGGACACATGTTCTTCAGCTGGGTCTGATTTTCTCCAGACAAGCTGTCTTGGGAAGGATTTGGCCAGCCCTAAGAACCTGAAGGGAAAGGGCGGAGGGGGGTTCTCTCTCTGCCCCCGACAGCCCCGAGCTGGGTCGGTCCCTCAGACCTGGCCAGGGGCAGCCCATCCCCCGGCGCCCTTCCCCGGGGCATCCAAGGGCAGGCTTGGCGCCAGCCCCACCCCGCTCGCCACTTCCCGACCATCGTCCTCCCTCGGGGGGCCTGGGCAGGACAGGGACCCGGCTGTGGGAGGCCTCCAGATCTCAGGCCTGGCACACCGTTTAGCAGGCTGCTTCCTCCTCTGACGGGGGACCAGCACACGCCCCAGGAGACTTGGCAGCCGCCCCCAGGGCTCTAGCCTCTGGAACTCGTCCCCTTGGAAGGGGCCTGGCCCAGGTGCCAGGTTCGGCTGGTCGGCCAGCCTCCTTTGGAGAAAGCAGGCAAGCCGAGCCAGGCTTGCAGTGGCCCTGGCGTGACACCTGCCACCTCAGGCAGAGGGCCTCCCGCGTGCCCTCCATGGCGGGTTTCTCCCCGGAGCCGTGGCCTGGGCACTAGGAAGGCCGGGCCTCCCCGACTCCCGGGAGGAGGGGCTAGCCCAGTTGCGCCCTGGCCCCCAAACCCTCTGGTGCCATCTGCCTGTCTCGGCACTTCTGACTCCACAGAGCCTTTCCTACATCTGGGCTGCCTGCCGTGGCAAAGTGCAGGCGTGGGGTGAGGCCATGGCTTTGTCTTTCCAGGAAAAAATGAGCCCCTGGCCGAAGCAGCAGGCCCAGGCAGAGCCTTGAGCTTGAAGCCCAGTAGGTCTGTGGCCCTCAGGGCCAGAGCCATGCTTTCAAGGCAGGGAAGCGGCCTGCAAGCTGAGTGGGAGTGGGGGAGGGGAGGGAGACAGCTGAAGCCGAGTCCAGAAGGGCGGCGATGGAAGAGCTGCAGCTGGGTCAGAGCCTGGAGGGAGGACGGGGCCTTCACTGAGGACCCCCCCGCCCCCCGAGGCCAGCCCTAGGCCCCGGCGGTCGCGCATGCGCCCTTGGCCTGTGCGGTGTGTGGGGGGTTGAACCCAAGCCCGCAGGGCTCCCGGAGCGGCCAGAGAAAGAAGGGCCCATGGAGAGGTAGGCGAGGTGGGCAGGGGGCGCCACCTTACTCTCCTCAGCTCCCTGAGGGAGAGAGAGAGAGACAGAGACAGAGAGAGAGATCCCTGACCTCTGAGTCTCTGCCTCCACCGCTGGCTGGTGCCAACTCACGCGCCATCCCACTTCCAGCCATCACCCCCACGCCTGCCCCGGGGCCAGCCCCACCACAGAGAGGCCGGTTGGTTCCTGCTCACCTCTGTGCCGTCCCTTCCCGACCTGACCCCAGTGCAGGGGATAAGCTTCAGACAAGTCTTTCCATGTCCCTCTGCATGACAATAGACTTCCTCCCCTCTCCCATTCCACAGGCCCACCCACCCGGGACATCCACCTTTGTCATTAGCTCAGGAGAGGATGCAAGATGAGAATCTCTGCTATTGTGTGGGGAGACTCAGTTTCCCGGGTTTCCCCCATGGACACATGTTCTTCAGCTGGGTCTGATTTTCTCCAGACAAGCTGTCTTGGGAAGGATTTGGCCAGCCCTAAGAACCTGAAGGGAAAGGGCGGAGGGGGGTTCTCTCTCTGCCCCCGACAGCCCCGAGCTGGGTCGGTCCCTCAGACCTGGCCAGGGGCAGCCCATCCCCCGGCGCCCTTCCCCGGGGCATCCAAGGGCAGGCTCGGCGCCAGCCCCACCCCGCTCGCCACTGCCCGACCATCGTCCTCCCTCGGGGGGCCTGGGCAGGACAGGGACCCGGCTGTGGGAGGCCTCCAGATCTCAGGCCTGGCACACCGTTTACCAGGCTGCTTCCTCCTCTGACGGGGGCCCAGCACACGCCCCAGGAGACTTGGCAGCCGCCCCCAGGGCTCTAGCCTCTGGAACTCGTCCCCTTGGAAGGGGCCTGGCCCAGGTGCCAGGTTCGGCTGGTCGGCCAGCCTCCTTTGGAGAAAGCAGGCAAGCCGAGCCAGGCTTGCAGTGGCCCTGGCGTGACACCTGCCACCTCAGGCAGAGGGCCTCCCGCGTGCCCTCCATGGCGGGTTTCTCCCCGGAGCCGTGGCCTGGGCACTAGGAAGGCCCAGCCTTCTTGACTCCCGGGAGGAGGGGCTAGCCCAGTTGCGCCCTGGCCCCCAAACCCTCTGGTGCCATCTGCCTGTCTCGGCACTTCTGACTCCACAGAGCCTTTCCTACATCTGGGCTGCCTGCCGTGGCAAAGTGCAGGCGTGGGGTGAGGCCATGGCTTTGTCTTTCCAGGAAAAAATGAGCCCCTGGCCGAAGCAGCAGGCCCAGGCAGAGCCTTGAGCTTGAAGCCCAGTAGGTCTGTGGCCCTCAGGGCCAGAGCCATGCTCTCAAGGCAGGGAAGCGGCCTGCAAGCTGAGTGGGAGTGGGGGAGGGGAGGGAGACAGCTGAAGCCGAGTCCAGAAGGGCGGCGATGGAAGAGCTGCAGCTGGGTCAGAGCCTGGAGGGAGGACGGGGCCTTCACTGAGGACCCCCCCGCCCCCCGAGGCCAGCCCTAGGCCCCGGCGGTCGCGCATGCGCCCTTGGCCTGTGCGGTGTGTGGGGGGTTGAACCCAAGCCCGCAGGGCTCCCGGAGCGGCCAGAGAAAGAAGGGCCCATGGAGAGGTAGGCGAGGTGGGCAGGGGGCGCCACCTTACTCTCCTCAGCTCCCTGAGGGAGAGAGAGAGAGACAGAGACAGAGAGAGAGATCCCTGACCTCTGAGTCTCTGCCTCCACCGCTGGCTGGTGCCAACTCACGCGCCATCCCACTTCCAGCCATCACCCCCACGCCTGCCCCGGGGCCAGCCCCACCACAGAGAGGCCGGTTGGTTCCTGCTCACCTCTGTGCCGTCCCTTCCCGACCTGACCCCAGTGCAGGGGATAAGCTTCAGACAAGTCTTTCCATGTCCCTCTGCATGACAATAGACTTCCTCCCCTCTCCCATTCCACAGGCCCACCCACCCGGGACATCCACCTTTGTCATTAGCTCAGGAGAGGATGCAAGATGAGAATCTCTGCTATTGTGTGGGGAGACTCAGTTTCCCGGGTTTCCCCCATGGACACATGTTCTTCAGCTGGGTCTGATTTTCTCCAGACAAGCTGTCTTGGGAAGGATTTGGCCAGCCCTAAGAACCTGAAGGGAAAGGGCGGAGGGGGGTTCTCTCTCTGCCCCCGACAGCCCCGAGCTGGGTCGGTCCCTCAGACCCGGCCAGGGGCAGCCCATCCCCCGGCGCCCTTCCCCGGGGCATCCAAGGGCAGGCTTGGCGCCAGCCCCACCCCGCTCGCCACTGCCCGACCATCGTCCTCCCTCGGGGGGCCTGGGCAGGACAGGGACCCGGCTGTGGGAGGCCTCCAGATCTCAGGCCTGGCACACCGTTTAGCAGGCTGCTTCCTCCTCTGACGGGGGCCCAGCACACGCCCCAGGAGACTTGGCAGCCGCCCCCAGGGCTCTAGCCTCTGCAACTCGTCCCCTTGGAAGGGGCCTGGCCCAGGTGCCAGGTTCGGCTGGTCGGCCAGCCTCCTTTGGAGAAAGCAGGCAAGCCGAGCCAGGCTTGCAGTGGCCCTGGCGTGACACCTGCCACCTCAGGCAGAGGGCCTCCCGCGTGCCCTCCATGGCGGGTTTCTCCCCGGAGCCGTGGCCTGGGCACTAGGAAGGCCGGGCCTCCCCGACTCCCGGGAGGAGGGGCTAGCCCAGTTGCGCCCTGGCCCCCAAACCCTCTGGTGCCATCTGCCTGTCTCGGCACTTCTGACTCCACAGAGCCTTTCCTACATCTGGGCTGCCTGCCGTGGCAAAGCGCAGGCGTGGGGTGAGGCCATGGCTTTGTCTTTCCAGGAAAAAATGAGCCCCTGGCCGAAGCAGCAGGCCCAGGCAGAGCCTTGAGCTTGAAGCCCAGTAGGTCTGTGGCCCTCAGGGCCAGAGCCATGCTTTCAAGGCAGGGAAGCGGCCTGCAAGCTGAGTGGGAGTGGGGGAGGGGAGGGAGACAGCTGAAGCCGAGTCCAGAAGGGCGGCGATGGAAGAGCTGCAGCTGGGTCAGAGCCTGGAGGGAGGGCGGGGCCTTCACTGAGGACCCCCCCGCCCCCCGAGGCCAGCCCTAGGCCCCGGCGGTCGCGCATGCGCCCTTGGCCTGTGCGGTGTGTGGGGGGTTGAACCCAAGCCCGCAGGGCTCCCGGAGCGGCCAGAGAAAGAAGGGCCCATGGAGAGGTAGGCGAGGTGGGCAGGGGGCGCCACCTTACTCTGCTCAGCTCCCTGAGGGAGAGAGAGAGAGACAGAGACAGAGAGAGAGATCCCTGACCTCTGAGTCTCTGCCTCCACCGCTGGCTGGTGCCAACTCACGCGCCATCCCACTTCCAGCCATCACCCCCACGCCTGCCCCGGGGCCAGCCCCACCACAGAGAGGCCGGTTGGTTCCTGCTCACCTCTGTGCCGTCCCTTCCCGACCTGACCCCAGTGCAGGGGATAAGCTTCAGACAAGTCTTTCCATGTCCCTCTGCATGACAATAGACTTCCTCCCCTCTCCCATTCCACAGGCCCACCCGGGACATCCACCTTTGTCATTAGCTCAGGAGAGGATGCAAGATGAGAATCTCTGCTATTGTGTGGGGAGACTCAGTTTCCCGGGTTTCCCCCATGGACACATGTTCTTCAGCTGGGTCTGATTTCTCCAGACAAGCTGTCTTGGGAAGGATTTGGCCAGCCCTAATAACCTGAAGGGAAAGGGCGGAGGGGGGTTCTCTCTCTGCCCCCGACAGCCCCGAGCTGGGTCGGTCCCTCAGACCCGGCCAGGGGCAGCCCATCCCCCGGCGCCCTTCCCCGGGGCATCCAAGGGCAGGCTCGGCGCCAGCCCCACCCCGCTCGCCACTGCCCGACCATCGTCCTCCCTCGGGGGGCCTGGGCAGGACAGGGACCCGGCTGTGGGAGGCCTCCAGATCTCAGGCCTGGCACACCGTTTACCAGGCTGCTTCCTCCTCTGACGGGGGCCCAGCACACGCCCCAGGAGACTTGGCAGCCGCCCCCAGGGCTCTAGCCTCTGGAACTCGTCCCCTTGGAAGGGGCCTGGCCCAGGTGCCAGGTTCGGCTGGTCGGCCAGCCTCCTTTGGAGAAAGCAGGCAAGCCGAGCCAGGCTTGCAGTGGCCCTGGCGTGACACCTGCCACCTCAGGCAGAGGGCCTCCCGCGTGCCCTCCATGGCGGGTTTCTCCCCGGAGCCGTGGCCTGGGCACTAGGAAGGCCGGGCCTCCCCGACTCCCGGGAGGAGGGGCTAGCCCACTTGCGCCCTGGCCCCCAAAGCCTGCGGTGCCATCTGCCTGTCTCGGCACTTCTGACTCCACAGAGCCTTTCCTACACCTGGGCTGCCTGCCGTGGCAAAGTGCAGGCGTGGGGTGAGGCCATGGCTTTGTCTTTCCAGGAAAAAATGAGCCCCTGGCCGAAGCAGCAGGCCCAGGCAGAGCCTTGAGCTTGAAGCCCAGTAGGTCTGTGGCCCTCAGGGCCAGAGCAATGCTTTCAAGGCAGGGAAGCGGCCTGCAAGCTGAGTGGGAGTGGGGGAGGGGAGGGAGACAGCTGAAGCCGAGTCCAGAAGGGCGGCGATGGAAGAGCTGCAGCTGGGTCAGAGCCTGGAGGGAGGGCGGGGCCTTCACTGAGGACCCCCCTCCCCGGAGGCCAGCCCTAGGCCCTGGCAGTCGCGCATGCGCCCTTGGCCTGTGCGGTGTGTGGGGGGTTGAACCCAAGCCCGCAGGGCTCCCGGAGCGGCCAGAGAAAGAAGGGCCCATGGAGAGGTAGGCGAGGTGGGCAGGGGGCGCCACCTTACTCTGCTCAGCTCCCTGAGGGAGAGAGAGAGAGACAGAGACAGAGAGAGAGATCCCTGACCTCTGAGTCTCTGCCTCCACCGCTGGCTGGTGCCAACTCACGCGCCATCCCACTTCCAGCCATCACCCCCACGCCTGCCCCGGGGCCAGCCCCACCACAGAGAGGCCGGTTGGTTCCCGCTCACCTCTGTGCCGTCCCTTCCCGACCTGACCCCAGTGCAGGGGATAAGCTTCAGACAAGTCTTTCCATGTCCCTCTGCATGACAATAGACTTCCTCCCCTCTCCCATTCCACAGGCCCACCCGGGACATCCACCTTTGTCATTAGCTCAGGAGAGGATGCAAGATGAGAATCTCTGCTATTGTGTGGGGAGACTCAGTTTCCCGGGTTTCCCCCATGGACACATGTTCTTCAGCTGGGTCTGATTTTCTCCAGACAAGCTGTCTTGGGAAGGATTTGGCCAGCCCTAAGAACCTGAAGGGAAAGGGCGGAGGGGGGTTCTCTCTCTGCCCCCGACAGCCCCGAGCTGGGTCGGTCCCTCAGACCCGGCCAGGGGCAGCCCATCCCCCGGCGCCCTTCCCCGGGGCATCCAAGGGCAGGCTCGGCGCCAGCCCCACCCCGCTCGCCACTGCCCGACCATCGTCCTCCCTCGGGGGGCCTGGGCAGGACAGGGACCCGGCTGTGGGAGGCCTCCAGATCTCAGGCCTGGCACACCGTTTACCAGGCTGCTTCCTCCTCTGACGGGGGCCCAGCACACGCCCCAGGAGACTTGGCAGCCGCCCCCAGGGCTCTAGCCTCTGGAAATCGTCCCCTTGGAAGGGGCCTGGCCCAGGTGCCAGGTTCGGCTGGTCGGCCAGCCTCCTTTGGAGAAAGCAGGCAAGCCGAGCCAGGCTTGCAGTGGCCCTGGCGTGACACCTGCCACCTCAGGCAGAGGGCCTCCCGCGTGCCCTCTATGGCTGGTTTCTACCCGGAGCCGTGGCCTGGGCACTAGGAAGGCCGGGCCTCCCCGACTCCCGGGAGGAGGGGCTAGCCCACTTGCGCCCTGGCCCCCAAACCCTCTGGTGCCATCTGCCTGTCTCGGCACTTCTGACTCCACAGAGCCTTTCCTACATCTGGGCTGCCTGCCGTGGCAAAGCGCAGGCGTGGGGTGAGGCCATGGCTTTGTCTTTCCAGGAAAAAATGAGCCCCTGGCCGAAGCAGCAGGCCCAGGCAGAGCCTTGAGCTTGAAGCCCAGTAGGTCTGTGGCCCTCAGGGCCAGAGCCATGCTTTCAAGGCAGGGAAGCGGCCTGCAAGCTGAGTGGGAGTGGGGGAGGGGAGGGAGACAGCTGAAGCCGAGTCCAGAAGGGCGGCGATGGAAGAGCTGCAGCTGGGTCAGAGCCTGGAGGGAGGGCGGGGCCTTCACTGAGGACCCCCCCGCCCCCCGAGGCCAGCCCTAGGCCCCGGCGGTCGCGCATGCGCCCTTGGCCTGTGCGGTGTGTGGGGGGTTGAACCCAAGCCCGCAGGGCTCCCGGAGCGGCCAGAGAAAGAAGGGCCCATGGAGAGGTAGGCGAGGTGGGCAGGGGGCGCCACCTTACTCTCCTCAGCTCCCTGAGGGAGAGAGAGAGAGACAGAGACAGAGAGAGAGATCCCTGACCTCTGAGTCTCTGCCTCCACCGCTGGCTGGTGCCAACTCACGCGCCATCCCACTTCCAGCCATCACCCCCACGCCTGCCCCGGGGCCAGCCCCACCACAGAGAGGCCGGTTGGTTCCTGCTCACCTCTGTGCCGTCCCTTCCCGACCTGACCCCAGTGCAGGGGATAAGCTTCAGACAAGTCTTTCCATGTCCCTCTGCATGACAATAGACTTCCTCCCCTCTCCCATTCCACAGGCCCACCCACCCGGGACATCCACCTTTGTCATTAGCTCAGGAGAGGATGCAAGATGAGAATCTCTGCTATTGTGTGGGGAGACTCAGTTTCCCGGGTTTCCCCCATGGACACATGTTCTTCAGCTGGGTCTGATTTTCTCCAGACAAGCTGTCTTGGGAAGGATTTGGCCAGCCCTAAGAACCTGAAGGGAAAGGGCGGAGGGGGGTTCTCTCTCTGCCCCCGACAGCCCCGAGCTGGGTCGGTCCCTCAGACCCGGCCAGGGGCAGCCCATCCCCCGGCGCCCTTCCCCGGGGCATCCAAGGGCAGGCTTGGCGCCAGCCCCACCCCGCTCGCCACTGCCCGACCATCGTCCTCCCTCGGGGGGCCTGGGCAGGACAGGGACCCGGCTGTGGGAGGCCTCCAGATCTCAGGCCTGGCACACCGTTTAGCAGGCTGCTTCCTCCTCTGACGGGGGCCCAGCACACGCCCCAGGAGACTTGGCAGCCGCCCCCAGGGCTCTAGCCTCTGCAACTCGTCCCCTTGGAAGGGGCCTGGCCCAGGTGCCAGGTTCGGCTGGTCGGCCAGCCTCCTTTGGAGAAAGCAGGCAAGCCGAGCCAGGCTTGCAGTGGCCCTGGCGTGACACCTGCCACCTCAGGCAGAGGGCCTCCCGCGTGCCCTCCATGGCGGGTTTCTCCCCGGAGCCGTGGCCTGGGCACTAGGAAGGCCGGGCCTCCCCGACTCCCGGGAGGAGGGGCTAGCCCAGTTGCGCCCTGGCCCCCAAACCCTCTGGTGCCATCTGCCTGTCTCGGCACTTCTGACTCCACAGAGCCTTTCCTACATCTGGGCTGCCTGCCGTGGCAAAGCGCAGGCGTGGGGTGAGGCCATGGCTTTGTCTTTCCAGGAAAAAATGAGCCCCTGGCCGAAGCAGCAGGCCCAGGCAGAGCCTTGAGCTTGAAGCCCAGTAGGTCTGTGGCCCTCAGGGCCAGAGCCATGCTTTCAAGGCAGGGAAGCGGCCTGCAAGCTGAGTGGGAGTGGGGGAGGGGAGGGAGACAGCTGAAGCCGAGTCCAGAAGGGCGGCGATGGAAGAGCTGCAGCTGGGTCAGAGCCTGGAGGGAGGGCGGGGCCTTCACTGAGGACCCCCCCGCCCCCCGAGGCCAGCCCTAGGCCCCGGCGGTCGCGCATGCGCCCTTGGCCTGTGCGGTGTGTGGGGGGTTGAACCCAAGCCCGCAGGGCTCCCGGAGCGGCCAGAGAAAGAAGGGCCCATGGAGAGGTAGGCGAGGTGGGCAGGGGGCGCCACCTTACTCTGCTCAGCTCCCTGAGGGAGAGAGAGAGAGACAGAGAC
This sequence comes from Diceros bicornis minor, assembly GCF_020826845.1. Classification (NCBI taxonomy): domain Eukaryota; kingdom Metazoa; phylum Chordata; class Mammalia; order Perissodactyla; family Rhinocerotidae; genus Diceros; species Diceros bicornis. The sequence continues at coordinate 122,854 of NW_026691257.1, forward strand.
AGAGAGAGAGATCCCTGACCTCTGAGTCTCTGCCTCCACCGCTGGCTGGTGCCAACTCACGCGCCATCCCACTTCCAGCCATCACCCCCACGCCTGCCCCGGGGCCAGCCCCACCACAGAGAGGCCGGTTGGTTCCTGCTCACCTCTGTGCCGTCCCTTCCCGACCTGACCCCAGTGCAGGGGATAAGCTTCAGACAAGTCTTTCCATGTCCCTCTGCATGACAATAGACTTCCTCCCCTCTCCCATTCCACAGGCCCACCCGGGACATCCACCTTTGTCATTAGCTCAGGAGAGGATGCAAGATGAGAATCTCTGCTATTGTGTGGGGAGACTCAGTTTCCCGGGTTTCCCCCATGGACACATGTTCTTCAGCTGGGTCTGATTTCTCCAGACAAGCTGTCTTGGGAAGGATTTGGCCAGCCCTAATAACCTGAAGGGAAAGGGCGGAGGGGGGTTCTCTCTCTGCCCCCGACAGCCCCGAGCTGGGTCGGTCCCTCAGACCCGGGCCAGGGGCAGCCCATCCCCCCGGCGCCCTTCCCCGGGGCATCCAAGGGCAGGCTCGGCGCCAGCCCCACCCCGCTCGCCACTGCCCCGACCATCGTCCTCCCTCGGGGGGCCTGGGCAGGACAGGGACCCGGCTGTGGGAGGGCCTCCAGATCTCAGGCCTGGCACAAGACACCGTTTACCAGGCTGCTTCCTCCTCTGACGGGGGGCCCAGCACACGCCCCAGGAGACTTGGCAGCCGCCCCCAGGGGCTCTAGCCTCTGGAACTCGTCCCCCTTGGAAGGGGCCTGGCCCAGGTGCCAGGTTCGGCTGGTCGGCCAGCCTCCCTTTGGAGAAAGCAGGCAAGCCGAGCCAGGCTTGCAGTGGCCCTGGCGTGACACCTGCCACCCTCAGGCAGAGGGCCTCCCGCGTGCCCTCCATGGCGGGTTTCTCCCCGGAGCCGTGGCCTGGGCACTAGGAAGGCCGGGGCCCTCCCCGACTCCCGGGAGGAGGGGGCTAGCCCACTTGCGCCCCTGGCCCCCAAAGCCTGCGGTTGCCCATCTGCCTGTCTCGGCACTTCTGACTCCACAGAGCCTTTTCCTACACCTGGGCTGCCTGCCGTGGCAAAGTGCAGGCGTGGGGTGAGGCCATGGCTTTGTCTTTCCAGGAAAAAATGAGCCCCTGGCCGAAGCAGCAGGCCCAGGCAGAGCCTTGAGCTTGAAGCCCAGTAGGTCTGTGGCCCTCAGGGCCAGAGCAATGCTTTCAAGGCAGGGAAGCGGCCTGCAAGCTGAGTGGGAGTGGGGGGAGGGGAGGGAGACAGCTGAAGCCGAGTCCAGAAGGGCGGCGATGGAAGAGCTGCAGCTGGGTCAGAGCCTGGAGGGAGGGCGGGGCCTTCACTGAGGACCCCCCTCCCCGGAGGCCAGCCCTAGGCCCTGGCAGTCGCGCATGCGCCCCTTGGCCTGTGCGGTGTGTGGGGGGGTTGAACCCAAGCCCGCAGGGCTCCCGGAGCGGCCAGAGAAAGAAGGGCCCATGGAGAGGTAGGCGAGGTGGGCAGGGGGGCGCCACCTTACTCTGCTCAGCTCCCTGAGGGAGAGAGAGAGAGACAGAGACAGAGAGAGAGATCCCTGACCTCTGAGTCTCTGCCTCCACCGCTGGCTGGTGCCAACTCACGCGCCATCCCACTTCCAGCCATCACCCCCACGCCTGCCCCGGGGCCAGCCCCCACCACAGAGAGGCCGGTTGGTTCCCGCTCACCTCTGTGCCGTCCCTTCCCGACCTGACCCCAGTGCAGGGGATAAGCTTCAGACAAGTCTTTCCATGTCCCTCTGCATGACAATAGACTTCCTCCCCTCTCCCATTCCACAGGCCCACCCGGGACATCCACCTTTGTCATTAGCTCAGGAGAGGATGCAAGATGAGAATCTCTGCTATTGTGTGGGGAGACTCAGTTTCCCGGGTTTCCCCCATGGACACATGTTCTTCAGCTGGGTCTGATTTTCTCCAGACAAGCTGTCTTGGGAAGGATTTGGCCAGCCCTAAGAACCTGAAGGGAAAGGGCGGAGGGGGGTTCTCTCTCTGCCCCCCGACAGCCCCGAGCTGGGTCGGTCCCTCAGACCCCGGCCAGGGGCAGCCCATCCCCCGGCGCCCTTCCCCCGGGGCATCCAAGGGCAGGCTCGGCGCCAGCCCCACCCCGCTCGCCACTGCCCCGACCATCGTCCTCCCTCGGGGGGCCTGGGCAGGACAGGGACCCGGCTGTGGGGAGGCCTCCAGATCTCAGGCCTGGCACACCGTTTACCAGGCTGCTTCCTCCTCTGACGGGGGCCCCAGCACACGCCCCAGGAGACTTGGCAGCCGCCCCCAGGGCTCTAGCCTCTGGAAATCGTCCCCTTGGAAGGGGCCTGGCCCAGGTGCCAGGTTCGGCTGGTCCGGCCAGCCTCCTTTGGAGAAAGCAGGCAAGCCGAGCCAGGCTTGCAGTGGCCCTGGCGTGACACCTGCCACCCTCAGGCAGAGGGCCCTCCCGCGTGCCCTCTATGGCTGGTTTCTACCCGGAGCCGTGGCCTGGGCACTAGGAAGGCCGGGCCTCCCCCGACTCCCGGGAGGAGGGGGCTAGCCCCACTTGCGCCCTGGCCCCCAAAACCCTCTGGTGCCATCTGCCTGTCTCGGCACTTCTGACTCCACAGAGCCTTTCCTACACCTGGGCTGCCTGCCGTGGCAAAGTGCAGGCGTGGGGTGAGGCCATGGCTTTGTCTTTCCAGGAAAAAATGAGCCCCTGGCCGAAGCAGCAGGCCCAGGCAGAGCCTTGAGCTTGAAGCCCAGTAGGTCTGTGGCCCTCAGGGCCAGAGCCATGCTTTCAAGGCAGGGAAGCGGCCTGCAAGCTGAGTGGGAGTGGGGGAGGGGAGGGAGACAGCTGAAGCCGAGTCCAGAAGGGCGGCGATGGAAGAGCTGCAGCTGGGTCAGAGCCTGGAGGGAGGGCGGGGGCCTTCACTGAGGACCCCCCGCCCCCCGAGGCCAGCCCTAGGCCCCCCGGCGGTCGCGGCATGCGCCCCTTGGCCTGTGCGGTGTGTGGGGGGTTGAACCCAAGGCCCGCAGGGCTCCCGGAGCGGCCAGAGAAAGAAGGGCCCATGGAGAGGTAGGCGAGGTGGGCAGGGGGGCGCCACCTTACTCTCCTCAGCTCCCTGAGGAAGAGAGGACAGAGAGCAGAGACAGAGACAGAGATCCCTGACCTCTGAGTCTCTGCCTCCACCGCTGGCTGGTGCCAAACTCACAGCGCCATCCCACTTCCAGCCATCACCCCCACGCCTGCCCTGGGGGCCAGCCCCACCACAGAGAGGCCGGTTGGTTCCTGCTCACCTCTGTGCCGTCCCTTCCGACCTGACCCCCAGTGCAGGGGATAAGCTTCAGACAAGTCTTTCCATGTCCCTCTGCATGACAATAGACTTCCTCCCCTCTCCCATTCCACAGGCCCACCCGGGACATCCACCTTTGTCATTAGCTCAGGAGAGGATGCAAGATGAGAATCTCTGCTATTGTGTGGGGAGACTCAGTTTCCCGGGTTTCCCCCATGGACACATGTTCTTCAGCTGGGTCTGATTTTCTCCAGACAAGCTGTCTTGGGAAGGATTTGGCCAGCCCTAAGAACCTGAAGGGAAAGGGCGGAGGGGGGTTCTCTCTCTGCCCCCGACAGCCCCGAGCTGGGTCGGTCCCCTCAGACCCGGCCAGGGGCAGCCCATCCCCCGGCGCCCTTCCCCGGGGCATCCAAGGGCAGGCTCGGCGCCAGCCCCACCCCCGCTCGCCACTGCCCGACCATCGTCCTCCCCTCGGGGGGGCCTGGGCAGGGACAGGGACCCCGGCTGTGGGAGGCCTCCAGATCTCAGGCCTGGCACACCGTTTACCAGGCTGCTTCCTCCTCTGACGGGGGCCCAGCACACGCCCCAGGAGACTTGGCAGCCGCCCCCAGGGCTCTAGCCTCTGGAAATCGTCCCCTTGGAAGGGGCCTGGCCCAGGTGCCAGGTTCGGCTGGTCGGCCAGCCTCCTTTGGAGAAAGCAGGCAAGCCGAGCCAGGCTTGCAGTGGCCCTGGCGTGACACCTGCCACCTCAGGCAGAGGGCCTCCCGCGTGCCCTCCATGGCGGGTTTCTCTCCCCGGAGCCGTGGCCTGGGCACTAGGAAGGCCGGGCCTCCCCGACTCCCGGGAGGAGGGGCTAGCCCACTTGCGCCCTGGCCCCCAAACCCTCTGGTGCCATCTGCCTGTCTCGGCACTTCTGACTCCACAGAGCCTTTCCTACATCTGGGCTGCCTGCCGTGGCAAAGTGCAGGCGTGGGGTGAGGCCATGGCTTTGTCTTTCCAGGAAAAAATGAGCCCCTGGCCGAAGCAGCAGGCCCAGGCAGAGCCTTGAGCTTGAAGCCCAGTAGGTCTGTGGCCCTCAGGGCCAGAGCCATGCTTTCAAGGCAGGGAAGCGGCCTGCAAGCTGAGTGGGAGTGGGGGAGGGGAGGGAGACAGCTGAAGCCGAGTCCAGAAGGGCGGCGATGGAAGAGCTGCAGCTGGGTCAGAGCCTGGAGGGAGGGCGGGGCCTTCACTGAGGACCCCCTCCCCGGAGGCCAGCCCTAGGCCCTGGCAGTCGCGCATGCGCGCCCTTGGCCTGTGCGGTGTGTGGGGGGGTTGAACCCAAGCCCGCAGGGCTCCCGGAGCGGCCAGAGAAAGAAGGGCCCATGGAGAGGTAGGGCGAGGTGGGCAGGGGGCGCCACCTTACTCTGCTCAGCTCCCTGAGGGAGAGAGAGAGAGACAGAGACAGAGAGAGAGATCCCTGACCTCTGAGTCTCTGCCTCCACCGCTGGCTGGTGCCAACTCACGCGCCATCCCACTTCCAGCCATCACCCCCACGCCTGCCCCGGAGCCCAGCCCCACCACAGAGAGGCCGGTTGGTTCCCGCTCACCTCTGTGCCGTCCCTTCCCGACCTGACCCCAGTGCAGGGGATAAGCTTCAGACAAGTCTTTCCATGTCCCTCTGCATGACAATAGACTTCCTCCCCCTCTCCCATTCCACAGGCCCACCCGGGACATCCACCTTTGTCATTAGCTCAGGAGAGGATGCAAGATGAGAATCTCTGCTATTGTGTGGGGAGACTCAGTTTTCCCGGGTTTCCCCCATGGACACATGTTCTTCAGCTGGGTCTGATTTTCTCCAGACAAGCTGTCTTGGGAAGGATTTGGCCAGCCCTAAGAACCTGAAGGGAAAGGGCGGAGGGGGGTTCTCTCTCTGCCCCCGACAGCCCCGAGCTGGGTCGGTCCCTCAGGACCCGCGCCAGGGGCAGCCCATCCCCCCGGCGCCCCTTCCCCGGGGCATCCAAGGGCAGGCTCGGACGCCAGCCCCCACCCCGCTCGCCACTGCCCGACCATCGTCCTCCCTCGGGGGGCCTGGGCAGGGACAGGGACCCGGCTGTGGGAGGCCTCCAGATCTCAGGCCTGGCACACACGTTTACCAGGCTGCTTCCCTCCTCTGACGGGGGCCCAGCACACGCCCCAGGAGACTTGGCAGCCGCCCCCCAGGGCTCTAGCCTCTGGAAATCGTCCCCTTGGAAGGGGCCTGGCCCAGGTGCCAGGTTCGGCTGGTCGGCCAGCCTCCTTTGGAGAAAGCAGGCAAGCCGAGCCAGGCTTGCAGTGGCCCTGGCGTGACACCTGCCACCTCAGGCAGAGGGCCTCCCGCGTGCCCTCTATGGCTGGTTTCTACCCGGAGCCGTGGCCTGGGCACTAGGAAGGCCGGGCCTCCCCCGACTCCCGGGAGGAGGGGCTAGCCCACTTGCGCCCCTGGCCCCCCAAACCCCTCTGGTGCCATCTGCCTGTCTCGGCACTTCTGACTCCACAGAGCCTTTCCTACACCTGGGCTGCCTGCCGTGGCAAAGTGCAGGCGTGGGGTGAGGCCATGGCTTTGTCTTTCCAGGAAAAAATGAGCCCCTGGCCGAAGCAGCAGGCCCAGGCAGAGCCTTGAGCTTGAAGCCCAGTAGGTCTGTGGCCCTCAGGGCCAGAGCCATGCTTTCAAGGCAGGGAAGCGGCCTGCAAGCTGAGTGGGAGTGGGGGAGGGGAGGGAGACAGCTGAAGCCGAGTCCAGAAGGGCGGCGATGGAAGAGCTGCAGCTGGGTCAGAGCCTGGAGGGAGGGCGGGGCCTTCACTGAGGACCCCCCGCCCCCCCGAGGCCAGCCCTAGGCCCCGGCGGCTCGCGCATGCGCCCCTTGGCCTGTGCGGTGTGTGGGGGGGTTGAACCCAAGCCCGCAGGGCTCCCGGAGCGGCCAGAGAAAGAAGGGCCCATGGAGAGGTAGGCGAGGTGGGCAGGGGGGCGCCACCTTACTCTCCTCAGCTCCCTGAGGAAGAGAGACAGAGACAGAGACAGAGACAGAGATCCCTGACCTCTGAGTCTCTGCCTCCACCGCTGGCTGGTGCCAACTCACGCGCCATCCCACTTCCAGCCATCACCCCCACGCCTGCCCTGGGGCCAGCCCCACCACAGAGAGGCCGGTTGGTTCCTGCTCACCTCTGTGCCGTCCCTTCCGACCTGACCCCAGTGCAGGGGATAAGCTTCAGACAAGTCTTTCCATGTCCCTCTGCATGACAATTAGACTTCCTCCCTCTCCCATTCCACAGGCCCACCCGGGACATCCACCTTTGTCATTAGCTCAGGAGAGGATGCAAGATGAGAATCTCTGCTATTGTGTGGGGAGACTCAGTTTCCCGGGTTTCCCCCATGGACACATGTTCTTCAGCTGGGTCTGATTTTCTCCAGACAAGCTGTCTTGGGAAGGATTTGGCCAGCCCTAAGAACCTGAAGGGAAAGGGCGGAGGGGGGTTCTCTCTCTGCCCCCGACAGCCCCGAGCTGGGTCGGTCCCTCAGACCCGGCCAGGGGCAGCCCATCCCCCGGCGCCCTTCCCCGGGGCATCCAAGGGCAGGCTCGGCGCCAGCCCCACCCCGCTCGCCACTGCCCGACCATCGTCCTCCCTCGGGGGGCCTGGGCAGGACAGGGACCCGGCTGTGGGAGGCCTCCAGATCTCAGGCCTGGCACACCGTTTACCAGGCTGCTTCCTCCTCTGACGGGGGCCCAGCACACGCCCCAGGAGACTTGGCAGCCGCCCCCAGGGCTCTAGCCTCTGGAAATCGTCCCCTTGGAAGGGGCCTGGCCCAGGTGCCAGGTTCGGCTGGTCGGCCAGCCTCCTTTGGAGAAAGCAGGCAAGCCGAGCCAGGCTTGCAGTGGCCCTGGCGTGACACCTGCCACCTCAGGCAGAGGGCCTCCCGCGTGCCCTCCATGGCGGGTTTCTCCCCGGAGCCGTGGCCTGGGCACTAGGAAGGCCGGGCCTCCCCGACTCCCGGGGAGGAGGGGCTAGCCCACTTGCGCCCTGGCCCCCAAACCCTCTGGTGCCATCTGCCTGTCTCGGCACTTCTGACTCCACAGAGCCTTTCCTACATCTGGGCTGCCTGCCGTGGCAAAGTGCAGGCGTGGGGTGAGGCCATGGCTTTGTCTTTCCAGGAAAAAATGAGCCCCTGGCCGAAGCAGCAGGCCCAGGCAGAGCCTTGAGCTTGAAGCCCAGTAGGTCTGTGGCCCTCAGGGCCAGAGCCATGCTTTCAAGGCAGGGAAGCGGCCTGCAAGCTGAGTGGGAGTGGGGGAGGGGAGGGAGACAGCTGAAGCCGAGTCCAGAAGGGCGGCGATGGAAGAGCTGCAGCTGGGTCAGAGCCTGGAGGGAGGGCGGGGCCTTCACTGAGGACCCCCTCCCCGGAGGCCAGCCCTAGGCCCTGGCAGTCGCGCATGCGCCCTTGGCCTGTGCGGTGTGTGGGGGGTTGAACCCAAGCCCGCAGGGCTCCCGGAGCGGCCAGAGAAAGAAGGGCCCATGGAGAGGTAGGCGAGGTGGGCAGGGGGCGCCACCTTACTCTGCTCAGCTCCCTGAGGGAGAGAGAGAGAGACAGAGACAGAGAGAGAGATCCCTGACCTCTGAGTCTCTGCCTCCACCGCTGGCTGGTGCCAACTCACGCGCCATCCCACTTCCAGCCATCACCCCCACGCCTGCCCCGGGGCCAGCCCCACCACAGAGAGGCCGGTTGGTTCCCGCTCACCTCTGTGCCGTCCCTTCCCGACCTGACCCCAGTGCAGGGGATAAGCTTCAGACAAGTCTTTCCATGTCCCTCTGCATGACAATAGACTTCCTCCCCTCTCCCATTCCACAGGCCCACCCGGGACATCCACCTTTGTCATTAGCTCAGGAGAGGATGCAAGATGAGAATCTCTGCTATTGTGTGGGGAGACTCAGTTTCCCGGGTTTCCCCCATGGACACATGTTCTTCAGCTGGGTCTGATTTTCTCCAGACAAGCTGTCTTGGGAAGGATTTGGCCAGCCCTAAGAACCTGAAGGGAAAGGGCGGAGGGGGGTTCTCTCTCTGCCCCCGACAGCCCCGAGCTGGGTCGGTCCCTCAGACCCGGCCAGGGGCAGCCCATCCCCCGGCGCCCTTCCCCGGGGCATCCAAGGGCAGGCTCGGCGCCAGCCCCACCCCGCTCGCCACTGCCCGACCATCGTCCTCCCTCGGGGGGCCTGGGCAGGACAGGGACCCGGCTGTGGGAGGCCTCCAGATCTCAGGCCTGGCACACCGTTTACCAGGCTGCTTCCTCCTCTGACGGGGGCCCAGCACACGCCCCAGGAGACTTGGCAGCCGCCCCCAGGGCTCTAGCCTCTGGAAATCGTCCCCTTGGAAGGGGCCTGGCCCAGGTGCCAGGTTCGGCTGGTCGGCCAGCCTCCTTTGGAGAAAGCAGGCAAGCCGAGCCAGGCTTGCAGTGGCCCTGGCGTGACACCTGCCACCTCAGGCAGAGGGCCTCCCGCGTGCCCTCCATGGCGGGTTTCTCCCCGGAGCCGTGGCCTGGGCACTAGGAAGGCCGGGCCTCCCCGACTCCCGGGAGGAGGGGCTAGCCCACTTGCGCCCTGGCCCCCAAACCCTCTGGTGCCATCTGCCTGTCTCGGCACTTCTGACTCCACAGAGCCTTTCCTACATCTGGGCTGCCTGCCGTGGCAAAGTGCAGGCGTGGGGTGAGGCCATGGCTTTGTCTTTCCAGGAAAAAATGAGCCCCTGGCCGAAGCAGCAGGCCCAGGCAGAGCCTTGAGCTTGAAGCCCAGTAGGTCTGTGGCCCTCAGGGCCAGAGCCATGCTTTCAAGGCAGGGAAGCGGCCTGCAAGCTGAGTGGGAGTGGGGGAGGGGAGGGAGACAGCTGAAGCCGAGTCCAGAAGGGCGGCGATGGAAGAGCTGCAGCTGGGTCAGAGCCTGGAGGGAGGGCGGGGCCTTCACTGAGGACCCCCCCCCCCCGGAGGCCAGCCCTAGGCCCCGGCAGTCGCGCATGCGCCCTTGGCCTGTGCGGTGTGTGGGGGGTTGAACCCAAGCCCGCAGGGCTCCCGGAGCGGCCAGAGAAAGAAGGGCCCATGGAGAGGTAGGCGAGGTGGGCAGGGGGCGCCACCTTACTCTGCTCAGCTCCCTGAGGGAGAGAGAGAGAGACAGAGACAGAGACAGAGATCCCTGACCTCTGAGTCTCTGCCTCCACCGCTGGCTGGTGCCAACTCACGCGCCATCCCACTTCCAGCCATCACCCCCACGCCTGCCCCGGGGCCAGCCCCACCACAGAGAGGCCGGTTGGTTCCCGCTCACCTCTGTGCCGTCCCTTCCCGACCTGACCCCAGTGCAGGGGATAAGCTTCAGACAAGTCTTTCCATGTCCCTCTGCATGACAATAGACTTCCTCCCCTCTCCCATTCCACAGGCCCACCCGGGACATCCACCTTTGTCATTAGCTCAGGAGAGGATGCAAGATGAGAATCTCTGCTATTGTGTGGGGAGACTCAGTTTCCCGGGTTTCCCCCATGGACACATGTTCTTCAGCTGGGTCTGATTTCTCCAGACAAGCTGTCTTGGGAAGGATTTGGCCAGCCCTAATAACCTGAAGGGAAAGGGCGGAGGGGGGTTCTCTCTCTGCCCCCGACAGCCCCGAGCTGGGTCGGTCCCTCAGACCCGGCCAGGGGCAGCCCATCCCCCGGCGCCCTTCCCCGGGGCATCCAAGGGCAGGCTCGGCGCCAGCCCCACCCCGCTCGCCACTGCCCGACCATCGTCCTCCCTCGGGGGGCCTGGGCAGGACAGGGACCCGGCTGTGGGAGGCCTCCAGATCTCAGGCCTGGCACACCGTTTACCAGGCTGCTTCCTCCTCTGACGGGGGCCCAGCACACGCCCCAGGAGACTTGGCAGCCGCCCCCAGGGCTCTAGCCTCTGGAACTCGTCCCCTTGGAAGGGGCCTGGCCCAGGTGCCAGGTTCGGCTGGTCGGCCAGCCTCCTTTGGAGAAAGCAGGCAAGCCGAGCCAGGCTTGCAGTGGCCCTGGCGTGACACCTGCCACCTCAGGCAGAGGGCCTCCCGCGTGCCCTCCATGGCGGGTTTCTACCCGGAGCCGTGGCCTGGGCACTAGGAAGGCCGGGCCTCCCCGACTCCCGGGAGGAGGGGCTAGCCCACTTGCGCCCTGGCCCCCAAAGCCTGCGGTGCCATCTGCCTGTCTCGGCACTTCTGACTCCACAGAGCCTTTCCTACACCTGGGCTGCCTGCCGTGGCAAAGTGCAGGCGTGGGGTGAGGCCATGGCTTTGTCTTTCCAGGAAAAAATGAGCCCCTGGCCGAAGCAGCAGGCCCAGGCAGAGCCTTGAGCTTGAAGCCCAGTAGGTCTGTGGCCCTCAGGGCCAGAGCAATGCTTTCAAGGCAGGGAAGCGGCCTGCAAGCTGAGTGGGAGTGGGGGAGGGGAGGGAGACAGCTGAAGCCGAGTCCAGAAGGGCGGCGATGGAAGAGCTGCAGCTGGGTCAGAGCCTGGAGGGAGGGCGGGGCCTTCACTGCGGACCCCCCCCCCCCGGAGGCCAGCCCTAGGGCCAGGCGGTCGCGCATGCGCCCTTGGCTTGTGCGGTGTGTGGGGGGTTGAACCCAAGCCCGCAGGGCTCCCGGAGCGGCCAGAGAAAGAAGGGCCCATGGAGAGGTAGGCGAGGTGGGCAGGGGGCGCCACCTTACTCTGCTCAGCTCCCTGAGGGAGAGAGAGAGAGACAGAGACAGAGAGAGAGATCCCTGACCTCTGAGTCTCTGCCTCCACCGCTGGCTGGTGCCAACTCACGCGCCATCCCACTTCCAGCCATCACCCCCACGCCTGCCCCGGGGCCTGCCCCACCACAGAGAGGCCGGTTGGTTCCCGCTCACCTCTGTGCCGTCCCTTCCCGACCTGACCCCAGTGCAGGGGATAAGCTTCAGACAAGTCTTTCCATGTCCCTCTGCATGACAATAGACTTCCTCCCCTCTCCCATTCCACAGGCCCACCCGGGACATCCACCTTTGTCATTAGCTCAGGAGAGGATGCAAGATGAGAATCTCTGCTATTGTGTGGGGAGACTCAGTTTCCCGGGTTTCCCCCATGGACACATGTTCTTCAGCTGGGTCTGATTTTCTCCAGACAAGCTGTCTTGGGAAGGATTTGGCCAGCCCTAAGAACCTGAAGGGAAAGGGCGGAGGGGGGTTCTCTCTCTGCCCCCGACAGCCCCGAGCTGGGTCGGTCCCTCAGACCCGGCCAGGGGCAGCCCATCCCCCGGCGCCCTTCCCCGGGGCATCCAAGGGCAGGCTCGGCGCCAGCCCCACCCCGCTCGCCACTGCCCGACCATCGTCCTCCCTCGGGGGGCCTGGGCAGGACAGGGACCCGGCTGTGGGAGGCCTCCAGATCTCAGGCCTGGCACACCGTTTACCAGGCTGCTTCCTCCTCTGACGGGGGCCCAGCACACGCCCCAGGAGACTTGGCAGCCGCCCCCAGGGCTCTAGCCTCTGGAAATCGTCCCCTTGGAAGGGGCCTGGCCCAGGTGCCAGGTTCGGCTGGTCGGCCAGCCTCCTTTGGAGAAAGCAGGCAAGCCGAGCCAGGCTTGCAGTGGCCCTGGCGTGACACCTGCCACCTCAGGCAGAGGGCCTCCCGCGTGCCCTCTATGGCTGGTTTCTACCCGGAGCCGTGGCCTGGGCACTAGGAAGGCCGGGCCTCCCCGACTCCCGGGAGGAGGGGCTAGCCCACTTGCGCCCTGGCCCCCAAACCCTCTGGTGCCATCTGCCTGTCTCGGCACTTCTGACTCCACAGAGCCTTTCCTACACCTGGGCTGCCTGCCGTGGCAAAGTGCAGGCGTGGGGTGAGGCCATGGCTTTGTCTTTCCAGGAAAAAATGAGCCCCTGGCCGAAGCAGCAGGCCCAGGCAGAGCCTTGAGCTTGAAGCCCAGTAGGTCTGTGGCCCTCAGGGCCAGAGCCATGCTTTCAAGGCAGGGAAGCGGCCTGCAAGCTGAGTGGGAGTGGGGGAGGGGAGGGAGACAGCTGAAGCCGAGTCCAGAAGGGCGGCGATGGAAGAGCTGCAGCTGGGTCAGAGCCTGGAGGGAGGGCGGGGCCTTCACTGAGGACCCCCGCCCCCCGAGGCCAGCCCTAGGCCCCGGCGGTCGCGCATGCGCCCTTGGCCTGTGCGGTGTGTGGGGGGTTGAACCCAAGCCCGCAGGGCTCCCGGAGCGGCCAGAGAAAGAAGGGCCCATGGAGAGGTAGGCGAGGTGGGCAGGGGGCGCCACCTTACTCTCCTCAGCTCCCTGAGGAAGAGAGACAGAGACAGAGACAGAGACAGAGATCCCTGACCTCTGAGTCTCTGCCTCCACCGCTGGCTGGTGCCAACTCACGCGCCATCCCACTTCCAGCCATCACCCCCACGCCTGCCCTGGGGCCAGCCCCACCACAGAGAGGCCGGTTGGTTCCTGCTCACCTCTGTGCCGTCCCTTCCGACCTGACCCCAGTGCAGGGGATAAGCTTCAGACAAGTCTTTCCATGTCCCTCTGCATGACAATAGACTTCCTCCCCTCTCCCATTCCACAGGCCCACCCGGGACATCCACCTTTGTCATTAGCTCAGGAGAGGATGCAAGATGAGAATCTCTGCTATTGTGTGGGGAGACTCAGTTTCCCGGGTTTCCCCCATGGACACATGTTCTTCAGCTGGGTCTGATTTTCTCCAGACAAGCTGTCTTGGGAAGGATTTGGCCAGCCCTAAGAACCTGAAGGGAAAGGGCGGAGGGGGGTTCTCTCTCTGCCCCCGACAGCCCCGAGCTGGGTCGGTCCCTCAGACCCGGCCAGGGGCAGCCCATCCCCCGGCGCCCTTCCCCGGGGCATCCAAGGGCAGGCTCGGCGCCAGCCCCACCCCGCTCGCCACTGCCCGACCATCGTCCTCCCTCGGGGGGCCTGGGCAGGACAGGGACCCGGCTGTGGGAGGCCTCCAGATCTCAGGCCTGGCACACCGTTTACCAGGCTGCTTCCTCCTCTGACGGGGGCCCAGCACACGCCCCAGGAGACTTGGCAGCCGCCCCCAGGGCTCTAGCCTCTGGAAATCGTCCCCTTGGAAGGGGCCTGGCCCAGGTGCCAGGTTCGGCTGGTCGGCCAGCCTCCTTTGGAGAAAGCAGGCAAGCCGAGCCAGGCTTGCAGTGGCCCTGGCGTGACACCTGCCACCTCAGGCAGAGGGCCTCCCGCGTGCCCTCCATGGCGGGTTTCTCCCCGGAGCCGTGGCCTGGGCACTAGGAAGGCCGGGCCTCCCCGACTCCCGGGAGGAGGGGCTAGCCCACTTGCGCCCTGGCCCCCAAACCCTCTGGTGCCATCTGCCTGTCTCGGCACTTCTGACTCCACAGAGCCTTTCCTACATCTGGGCTGCCTGCCGTGGCAAAGTGCAGGCGTGGGGTGAGGCCATGGCTTTGTCTTTCCAGGAAAAAATGAGCCCCTGGCCGAAGCAGCAGGCCCAGGCAGAGCCTTGAGCTTGAAGCCCAGTAGGTCTGTGGCCCTCAGGGCCAGAGCCATGCTTTCAAGGCAGGGAAGCGGCCTGCAAGCTGAGTGGGAGTGGGGGAGGGGAGGGAGACAGCTGAAGCCGAGTCCAGAAGGGCGGCGATGGAAGAGCTGCAGCTGGGTCAGAGCCTGGAGGGAGGGCGGGGCCTTCACTGAGGACCCCCTCCCCGGAGGCCAGCCCTAGGCCCTGGCAGTCGCGCATGCGCCCTTGGCCTGTGCGGTGTGTGGGGGGTTGAACCCAAGCCCGCAGGGCTCCCGGAGCGGCCAGAGAAAGAAGGGCCCATGGAGAGGTAGGCGAGGTGGGCAGGGGGCGCCACCTTACTCTGCTCAGCTCCCTGAGGGAGAGAGAGAGAGACAGAGACAGAGAGAGAGATCCCTGACCTCTGAGTCTCTGCCTCCACCGCTGGCTGGTGCCAACTCACGCGCCATCCCACTTCCAGCCATCACCCCCACGCCTGCCCCGGGGCCAGCCCCACCACAGAGAGGCCGGTTGGTTCCCGCTCACCTCTGTGCCGTCCCTTCCCGACCTGACCCCAGTGCAGGGGATAAGCTTCAGACAAGTCTTTCCATGTCCCTCTGCATGACAATAGACTTCCTCCCCTCTCCCATTCCACAGGCCCACCCGGGACATCCACCTTTGTCATTAGCTCAGGAGAGGATGCAAGATGAGAATCTCTGCTATTGTGTGGGGAGACTCAGTTTCCCGGGTTTCCCCCATGGACACATGTTCTTCAGCTGGGTCTGATTTTCTCCAGACAAGCTGTCTTGGGAAGGATTTGGCCAGCCCTAAGAACCTGAAGGGAAAGGGCGGAGGGGGGTTCTCTCTCTGCCCCCGACAGCCCCGAGCTGGGTCGGTCCCTCAGACCCGGCCAGGGGCAGCCCATCCCCCGGCGCCCTTCCCCGGGGCATCCAAGGGCAGGCTCGGCGCCAGCCCCACCCCGCTCGCCACTGCCCGACCATCGTCCTCCCTCGGGGGGCCTGGGCAGGACAGGGACCCGGCTGTGGGAGGCCTCCAGATCTCAGGCCTGGCACACCGTTTACCAGGCTGCTTCCTCCTCTGACGGGGGCCCAGCACACGCCCCAGGAGACTTGGCAGCCGCCCCCAGGGCTCTAGCCTCTGGAAATCGTCCCCTTGGAAGGGGCCTGGCCCAGGTGCCAGGTTCGGCTGGTCGGCCAGCCTCCTTTGGAGAAAGCAGGCAAGCCGAGCCAGGCTTGCAGTGGCCCTGGCGTGACACCTGCCACCTCAGGCAGAGGGCCTCCCGCGTGCCCTCTATGGCTGGTTTCTACCCGGAGCCGTGGCCTGGGCACTAGGAAGGCCGGGCCTCCCCGACTCCCGGGAGGAGGGGCTAGCCCACTTGCGCCCTGGCCCCCAAACCCTCTGGTGCCATCTGCCTGTCTCGGCACTTCTGACTCCACAGAGCCTTTCCTACACCTGGGCTGCCTGCCGTGGCAAAGTGCAGGCGTGGGGTGAGGCCATGGCTTTGTCTTTCCAGGAAAAAATGAGCCCCTGGCCGAAGCAGCAGGCCCAGGCAGAGCCTTGAGCTTGAAGCCCAGTAGGTCTGTGGCCCTCAGGGCCAGAGCCATGCTTTCAAGGCAGGGAAGCGGCCTGCAAGCTGAGTGGGAGTGGGGGAGGGGAGGGAGACAGCTGAAGCCGAGTCCAGAAGGGCGGCGATGGAAGAGCTGCAGCTGGGTCAGAGCCTGGAGGGAGGGCGGGGCCTTCACTGAGGACCCCCGCCCCCCGAGGCCAGCCCTAGGCCCCGGCGGTCGCGCATGCGCCCTTGGCCTGTGCGGTGTGTGGGGGGTTGAACCCAAGCCCGCAGGGCTCCCGGAGCGGCCAGAGAAAGAAGGGCCCATGGAGAGGTAGGCGAGGTGGGCAGGGGGCGCCACCTTACTCTCCTCAGCTCCCTGAGGAAGAGAGACAGAGACAGAGACAGAGACAGAGATCCCTGACCTCTGAGTCTCTGCCTCCACCGCTGGCTGGTGCCAACTCACGCGCCATCCCACTTCCAGCCATCACCCCCACGCCTGCCCTGGGGCCAGCCCCACCACAGAGAGGCCGGTTGGTTCCTGCTCACCTCTGTGCCGTCCCTTCCGACCTGACCCCAGTGCAGGGGATAAGCTTCAGACAAGTCTTTCCATGTCCCTCTGCATGACAATAGACTTCCTCCCCTCTCCCATTCCACAGGCCCACCCGGGACATCCACCTTTGTCATTAGCTCAGGAGAGGATGCAAGATGAGAATCTCTGCTATTGTGTGGGGAGACTCAGTTTCCCGGGTTTCCCCCATGGACACATGTTCTTCAGCTGGGTCTGATTTTCTCCAGACAAGCTGTCTTGGGAAGGATTTGGCCAGCCCTAAGAACCTGAAGGGAAAGGGCGGAGGGGGGTTCTCTCTCTGCCCCCGACAGCCCCGAGCTGGGTCGGTCCCTCAGACCCGGCCAGGGGCAGCCCATCCCCCGGCGCCCTTCCCCGGGGCATCCAAGGGCAGGCTCGGCGCCAGCCCCACCCCGCTCGCCACTGCCCGACCATCGTCCTCCCTCGGGGGGCCTGGGCAGGACAGGGACCCGGCTGTGGGAGGCCTCCAGATCTCAGGCCTGGCACACCGTTTACCAGGCTGCTTCCTCCTCTGACGGGGGCCCAGCACACGCCCCAGGAGACTTGGCAGCCGCCCCCAGGGCTCTAGCCTCTGGAAATCGTCCCCTTGGAAGGGGCCTGGCCCAGGTGCCAGGTTCGGCTGGTCGGCCAGCCTCCTTTGGAGAAAGCAGGCAAGCCGAGCCAGGCTTGCAGTGGCCCTGGCGTGACACCTGCCACCTCAGGCAGAGGGCCTCCCGCGTGCCCTCCATGGCGGGTTTCTCCCCGGAGCCGTGGCCTGGGCACTAGGAAGGCCGGGCCTCCCCGACTCCCGGGAGGAGGGGCTAGCCCACTTGCGCCCTGGCCCCCAAACCCTCTGGTGCCATCTGCCTGTCTCGGCACTTCTGACTCCACAGAGCCTTTCCTACATCTGGGCTGCCTGCCGTGGCAAAGTGCAGGCGTGGGGTGAGGCCATGGCTTTGTCTTTCCAGGAAAAAATGAGCCCCTGGCCGAAGCAGCAGGCCCAGGCAGAGCCTTGAGCTTGAAGCCCAGTAGGTCTGTGGCCCTCAGGGCCAGAGCCATGCTTTCAAGGCAGGGAAGCGGCCTGCAAGCTGAGTGGGAGTGGGGGAGGGGAGGGAGACAGCTGAAGCCGAGTCCAGAAGGGCGGCGATGGAAGAGCTGCAGCTGGGTCAGAGCCTGGAGGGAGGGCGGGGCCTTCACTGAGGACCCCCTCCCCGGAGGCCAGCCCTAGGCCCTGGCAGTCGCGCATGCGCCCTTGGCCTGTGCGGTGTGTGGGGGGTTGAACCCAAGCCCGCAGGGCTCCCGGAGCGGCCAGAGAAAGAAGGGCCCATGGAGAGGTAGGCGAGGTGGGCAGGGGGCGCCACCTTACTCTGCTCAGCTCCCTGAGGGAGAGAGAGAGAGACAGAGACAGAGAGAGAGATCCCTGACCTCTGAGTCTCTGCCTCCACCGCTGGCTGGTGCCAACTCACGCGCCATCCCACTTCCAGCCATCACCCCCACGCCTGCCCCGGGGCCAGCCCCACCACAGAGAGGCCGGTTGGTTCCCGCTCACCTCTGTGCCGTCCCTTCCCGACCTGACCCCAGTGCAGGGGATAAGCTTCAGACAAGTCTTTCCATGTCCCTCTGCATGACAATAGACTTCCTCCCCTCTCCCATTCCACAGGCCCACCCGGGACATCCACCTTTGTCATTAGCTCAGGAGAGGATGCAAGATGAGAATCTCTGCTATTGTGTGGGGAGACTCAGTTTCCCGGGTTTCCCCCATGGACACATGTTCTTCAGCTGGGTCTGATTTTCTCCAGACAAGCTGTCTTGGGAAGGATTTGGCCAGCCCTAAGAACCTGAAGGGAAAGGGCGGAGGGGGGTTCTCTCTCTGCCCCCGACAGCCCCGAGCTGGGTCGGTCCCTCAGACCCGGCCAGGGGCAGCCCATCCCCCGGCGCCCTTCCCCGGGGAATCCAAGGGCAGGCTCGGCGCCAGCCCCACCCCGCTCGCCACTGCCCGACCATCGTCCTCCCTCGGGGGGCCTGGGCAGGACAGGGACCCGGCTGTGGGAGGCCTCCAGATCTCAGGCCTGGCACACCGTTTACCAGGCTGCTTCCTCCTCTGACGGGGGCCCAGCACACGCCCCAGGAGACTTGGCAGCCGCCCCCAGGGCTCTAGCCTCTGGAAATCGTCCCCTTGGAAGGGGCCTGGCCCAGGTGCCAGGTTCGGCTGGTCGGCCAGCCTCCTTTGGAGAAAGCAGGCAAGCCGAGCCAGGCTTGCAGTGGCCCTGGCGTGACACCTGCCACCTCAGGCAGAGGGCCTCCCGCGTGCCCTCCATGGCGGGTTTCTCCCCGGAGCCGTGGCCTGGGCACTAGGAAGGCCGGGCCTCCCCGACTCCCGGGAGGAGGGGCTAGCCCACTTGCGCCCTGGCCCCCAAACCCTCTGGTGCCATCTGCCTGTCTCGGCACTTCTGACTCCACAGAGCCTTTCCTACATCTGGGCTGCCTGCCGTGGCAAAGTGCAGGCGTGGGGTGAGGCCATGGCTTTGTCTTTCCAGGAAAAAATGAGACCCTGGCCGAAGCAGCAGGCCCAGGCAGAGCCTTGAGCTTGAAGCCCAGTAGGTCTGTGGCCCTCAGGGCCAGAGCCATGCTTTCAAGGCAGGGAAGCGGCCTGCAAGCTGAGTGGGAGTGGGGGAGGGGAGGGAGACAGCTGAAGCCGAGTCCAGAAGGGCGGCGATGGAAGAGCTGCAGCTGGGTCAGAGCCTGGAGGGAGGGCGGGGCCTTCACTGAGGACCCCCCCCCCCCGGAGGCCAGCCCTAGGCCCCGGCAGTCGCGCATGCGCCCTTGGCCTGTGCGGTGTGTGGGGGGTTGAACCCAAGCCCGCAGGGCTCCCGGAGCGGCCAGAGAAAGAAGGGCCCATGGAGAGGTAGGCGAGGTGGGCAGGGGGCGCCACCTTACTCTGCTCAGCTCCCTGAGGGAGAGAGAGAGAGACAGAGACAGAGACAGAGATCCCTGACCTCTGAGTCTCTGCCTCCACCGCTGGCTGGTGCCAACTCACGCGCCATCCCACTTCCAGCCATCACCCCCACGCCTGCCCCGGGGCCAGCCCCACCACAGAGAGGCCGGTTGGTTCCCGCTCACCTCTGTGCCGTCCCTTCCCGACCTGACCCCAGTGCAGGGGATAAGCTTCAGACAAGTCTTTCCATGTCCCTCTGCATGACAATAGACTTCCTCCCCTCTCCCATTCCACAGGCCCACCCGGGACATCCACCTTTGTCATTAGCTCAGGAGAGGATGCAAGATGAGAATCTCTGCTATTGTGTGGGGAGACTCAGTTTCCCGGGTTTCCCCCATGGACACATGTTCTTCAGCTGGGTCTGATTTTCTCCAGACAAGCTGTCTTGGGAAGGATTTGGCCAGCCCTAAGAACCTGAAGGGAAAGGGCGGAGGGGGGTTCTCTCTCTGCCCCCGACAGCCCCGAGCTGGGTCGGTCCCTCAGACCCGGCCAGGGGCAGCCCATCCCCCGGCGCCCTTCCCCGGGGCATCCAAGGGCAGGCTCGGCGCCAGCCCCACCCCGCTCGCCACTGCCCGACCATCGTCCTCCCTCGGGGGGCCTGGGCAGGACAGGGACCCGGCTGTGGGAGGCCTCCAGATCTCAGGCCTGGCACACCGTTTACCAGGCTGCTTCCTCCTCTGACGGGGGCCCAGCACACGCCCCAGGAGACTTGGCAGCCGCCCCCAGGGCTCTAGCCTCTGGAACTCGTCCCCTTGGAAGGGGCCTGGCCCAGGTGCCAGGTTCGGCTGGTCGGCCAGCCTCCTTTGGAGAAAGCAGGCAAGCCGAGCCAGGCTTGCAGTGGCCCTGGCGTGACACCTGCCACCTCAGGCAGAGGGCCTCCCGCGTGCCCTCCATGGCGGGTTTCTCCCCGGAGCCGTGGCCTGGGCACTAGGAAGGCCGGGCCTCCCCGACTCCCGGGAGGAGGGGCTAGCCCACTTGCGCCCTGGCCCCCAAACCCTCTGGTGCCATCTGCCTGTCTCGGCACTTCTGACTCCACAGAGCCTTTCCTACATCTGGGCTGCCTGCCGTGGCAAAGTGCAGGCGTGGGGTGAGGCCATGGCTTTGTCTTTCCAGGAAAAAATGAGCCCCTGGCCGAAGCAGCAGGCCCAGGCAGAGCCTTGAGCTTGAAGCCCAGTAGGTCTGTGGCCCTCAGGGCCAGAGCCATGCTTTCAAGGCAGGGAAGCGGCCTGCAAGCTGAGTGGGAGTGGGGGAGGGGAGGGAGACAGCTGAAGCCGAGTCCAGAAGGGCGGCGATGGAAGAGCTGCAGCTGGGTCAGAGCCTGGAGGGAGGGCGGGGCCTTCACTGAGGACCCCCCCCCGGAGGCCAGCCCTAGGCCCCGGCAGTCGCGCATGCGCCCTTGGCCTGTGCGGTGTGTGGGGGGTTGAACCCAAGCCCGCAGGGCTCCCGGAGCGGCCAGAGAAAGAAGGGCCCATGGAGAGGTAGGCGAGGTGGGCAGGGGGCGCCACCTTACTCTGCTCAGCTCCCTGAGGGAGAGAGAGAGAGACAGAGACAGAGAGAGAGATCCCTGACCTCTGAGTCTCTGCCTCCACCGCTGGCTGGTGCCAACTCACGCGCCATCCCACTTCCAGCCATCACCCCCACGCCTGCCCCAGGGCCAGCCCCACCACAGAGAGGCCGGTTGGTTCCCGCTCACCTCTGTGCCGTCCCTTCCCGACCTGACCCCAGTGCAGGGGATAAGCTTCAGACAAGTCTTTCCATGTCCCTCTGCATGACAATAGACTTCCTCCCCTCTCCCATTCCACAGGCCCACCCGGGACATCCACCTTTGTCATTAGCTCAGGAGAGGATGCAAGATGAGAATCTCTGCTATTGTGTGGGGAGACTCAGTTTCCCGGGTTTCCCCCATGGACACATGTTCTTCAGCTGGGTCTGATTTTCTCCAGACAAGCTGTCTTGGGAAGGATTTGGCCAGCCCTAAGAACCTGAAGGGAAAGGGCGGAGGGGGGTTCTCTCTCTGCCCCCGACAGCCCCGAGCTGGGTCGGTCCCTCAGACCCGGCCAGGGGCAGCCCATCCCCCGGCGCCCTTCCCCGGGGCATCCAAGGGCAGGCTCGGTGCCAGCACCACCCCGCTCGCCACTGCCCGACCATCGTCCTCCCTCGGGGGGCCTGGGCAGGACAGGGACCCGGCTGTGGGAGGCCTCCAGATCTCAGGCCTGGCACACCGTTTACCAGGCTGCTTCCTCCTCTGACGGGGCCCAGCACACGCCCCAGGAGACTTGGCAGCCGCCCCCAGGGCTCTAGCCTCTGGAACTCGTCCCCTTGGAAGGGGCCTGGCCCAGGTGCCAGGTTCGGCTGGTCGGCCAGCCTCCTTTGGAGAAAGCAGGCAAGCCGAGCCAGGCTTGCAGTGGCCCTGACGTGACACCTGCCACCTCAGGCAGAGGGCCTCCCGCGTGCCCTCCATGGCGGGTTTCTCCCCGGAGCCGTGGCCTGGGCACTAGGAAGGCCGGGCCTCCCCGACACCCGGGAGGAGGGGCTAGCCCACTTGCGCCCTGGCCCCGAAACCCTCTGGTGCCATCTGCCTGTCTCGGCACTTCTGACTCCACAGAGCCTTTCCTACATCTGGGCTGCCTGCCGTGGCAAAGTGCAGGCGTGGGGTGAGGCCATGGCTTTGTCTTTCCAGGAAAAAATGAGCCCCTGGCCGAAGCAGCAGGCCCAGGCAGAGCCTTGAGCTTGAAGCCCAGTAGGTCTGTGGCCCTCAGGGCCAGAGCCATGCTTTCAAGGCAGGGAAGCGGCCTGCAAGCTGAGTGGGAGTGGGGGAGGGGAGGGAGACAGCTGAAGCCGAGTCCAGAAGGGCGGCGATGGAAGAGCTGCAGCTGGGTCAGAGCCTGGAGGGAGGGCGGGGCCTTCACTGAGGACCCCCCCCCCGGAGGCCAGCCCTAGGCCCCGGCAGTCGCGCATGCGCCCTTGGCCTGTGCGGTGTGTGGGGGGTTGAACCCAAGCCCGCAGGGCTCCCGGAGCGGCCAGAGAAAGAAGGGCCCATGGAGAGGTAGGCGAGGTGGGCAGGGGGCGCCACCTTACTCTGCTCAGCTCCCTGAGGGAGAGAGAGAGAGACAGAGACAGAGAGAGAGATCCCTGACCTCTGAGTCTCTGCCTCCACCGCTGGCTGGTGCCAACTCACGCGCCATCCCACATCCAGCCATCACCCCCACGCCTGCCCCGGGGCCAGCCCCACCACAGAGAGGCCGGTTGGTTCCCGCTCACCTCTGTGCCGTCCCTTCCCGACCTGACCCCAGTGCAGGGGATAAGCTTCAGACAAGTCTTTCCATGTCCCTCTGCATGACAATAGACTTCCTCCCCTCTCCCATTCCACAGGCCCACCCGGGACATCCACCTTTGTCATTAGCTCAGGAGAGGATGCAAGATGAGAATCTCTGCTATTGTGTGGGGAGACTCAGTTTCCCGGGTTTCCCCCATGGACACATGTTCTTCAGCTGGGTCTGATTTTCTCCAGACAAGCTGTCTTGGGAAGGATTTGGCCAGCCCTAAGAACCTGAAGGGAAAGGGCGGAGGGGGGTTCTCTCTCTGCCCCCGACAGCCCCGAGCTGGGTCGGTCCCTCAGACCCGGCCAGGGGCAGCCCATCCCCCGGCGCCCTTCCCCGGGGCATCCAAGGGCAGGCTCGGTGCCAGCACCACCCCGCTCGCCACTGCCCGACCATCGTCCTCCCTCGGGGGGCCTGGGCAGGACAGGGACCCGGCTGTGGGAGGCCTCCAGATCTCAGGCCTGGCACACCGTTTACCAGGCTGCTTCCTCCTCTGACGGGGCCCAGCACACGCCCCAGGAGACTTGGCAGCCGCCCCCAGGGCTCTAGCCTCTGGAACTCGTCCCCTTGGAAGGGGCCTGGCCCAGGTGCCAGGTTCGGCTGGTCGGCCAGCCTCCTTTGGAGAAAGCAGGCAAGCCGAGCCAGGCTTGCAGTGGCCCTGACGTGACACCTGCCACCTCAGGCAGAGGGCCTCCCGCGTGCCCTCCATGGCGGGTTTCTCCCCGGAGCCGTGGCCTGGGCACTAGGAAGGCCGGGCCTCCCCGACACCCGGGAGGAGGGGCTAGCCCACTTGCGCCCTGGCCCCCAAACCCTCTGGTGCCATCTGCCTGTCTCGGCACTTCTGACTCCACAGAGCCTTTCCTACATCTGGGCTGCCTGCCGTGGCAAAGTGCAGGCGTGGGGTGAGGCCATGGCTTTGTCTTTCCAGGAAAAAATGAGCCCCTGGCCGAAGCAGCAGGCCCAGGCAGAGCCTTGAGCTTGAAGCCCAGTAGGTCTGTGGCCCTCAGGGCCAGAGCCATGCTTTCAAGGCAGGGAAGCGGCCTGCAAGCTGAGTGGGAGTGGGGGAGGGGAGGGAGACAGCTGAAGCCTAGTCCAGAAGGGCGGCGATGGAAGAGCTGCAGCTGGGTCAGAGCCTGGAGGGAGGGCGGGGCCTTCACTGAGGACCCCCCCCCCCGGAGGCCAGCCCTAGGCCCCGGCAGTCGCGCATGCGCCCTTGGCCTGTGCGGTGTGTGGGGGGTTGAACCCAAGCCCGCAGGGCTCCCGGAGCGGCCAGAGAAAGAAGGGCCCATGGAGAGGTAGGCGAGGTGGGCAGGGGGCGCCACCTTACTCTGCTCAGCTCCCTGAGGGAGAGAGAGAGAGACAGAGACAGAGAGAGAGATCCCTGACATCTGAGTCTCTGCCTCCACCGCTGGCTGGTGCCAACTCACGCGCCATCCCACTTCCAGCCATCACCCCCACGCCTGCCCCGGGGCCAGCCCCACCACAGAGAGGCCGGTTGGTTCCCGCTCACCTCTGTGCCGTCCCTTCCCGACCTGACCCCAGTGCAGGGGATAAGCTTCAGACAAGTCTTTCCATGTCCCTCTGCATGACAATAGACTTCCTCCCCTCTCCCATTCCACAGGCCCACCCGGGACATCCACCTTTGTCATTAGCTCAGGAGAGGATGCAAGATGAGAATCTCTGCTATTGTGTGGGGAGACTCAGTTTCCCGGGTTTCCCCCATGGACACATGTTCTTCAGCTGGGTCTGATTTTCTCCAGACAAGCTGTCTTGGGAAGGATTTGGCCAGCCCTAAGAACCTGAAGGGAAAGGGCGGAGGGGGGTTCTCTCTCTGCCCCCGACAGCCCCGAGCTGGGTCGGTCCCTCAGACCCGGCCAGGGGCAGCCCATCCCCCGGCGCCCTTCCCCGGGGCATCCAAGGGCAGGCTCGGTGCCAGCACCACCCCGCTCGCCACTGCCCGACCATCGTCCTCCCTCGGGGGGCCTGGGCAGGACAGGGACCCGGCTGTGGGAGGCCTCCAGATCTCAGGCCTGGCACACCGTTTACCAGGCTGCTTCCTCCTCTGACGGGGGCCCAGCACACGCCCCAGGAGACTTGGCAGCCGCCCCCAGGGCTCTAGCCTCTGGAACTCGTCCCCTTGGAAGGGGCCTGGCCCAGGTGCCAGGTTCGGCTGGTCGGCCAGCCTCCTTTGGAGAAAGCAGGCAAGCCGAGCCAGGCTTGCAGTGGCCCTGGCGTGACACCTGCCACCTCAGGCAGAGGGCCTCCCGCGTGCCCTCCATGGCGGGTTTCTCCCCGGAGCCGTGGCCTGGGCACTAGGAAGGCCGGGCCTCCCCGACTCCCGGGAGGAGGGGCTAGCCCACTTGCGCCCTGGCCCCCAAACCCTCTGGTGCCATCTGCCTGTCTCGGCACTTCTGACTCCACAGAGCCTTTCCTACATCTGGGCTGCCTGCCGTGGCAAAGTGCAGGCGTGGGGTGAGGCCATGGCTTTGTCTTTCCAGGAAAAAATGAGCCCCTGGCCGAAGCAGCAGGCCCAGGCAGAGCCTTGAGCTTGAAGCCCAGTAGGTCTGTGGCCCTCAGGGCCAGAGCCATGCTTTCAAGGCAGGGAAGCGGCCTGCAAGCTGAGTGGGAGTGGGGGAGGGGAGGGAGACAGCTGAAGCCGAGTCCAGAAGGGCGGCGATGGAAGAGCTGCAGCTGGGTCAGAGCCTGGAGGGAGGGCGGGGCCTTCACTGAGGACCCCCCCCCCCGGAGGCCAGCCCTAGGCCCCGGCAGTCGCGCATGCGCCCTTGGCCTGTGCGGTGTGTGGGGGGTTGAACCCAAGCCCGCAGGGCTCCCGGAGCGGCCAGAGAAAGAAGGGCCCATGGAGAGGTAGGCGAGGTGGGCAGGGGGCGCCACCTTACTCTGCTCAGCTCCCTGAGGGAGAGAGAGAGAGACAGAGACAGAGAGAGAGATCCCTGACCTCTGAGTCTCTGCCTCCACCGCTGGCTGGTGCCAACTCACGCGCCATCCCACTTCCAGACATCACCCCCACGCCTGCCCCGGGGCCAGCCCCACCACAGAGAGGCCGGTTGGTTCCCGCTCACCTCTGTGCCGTCCCTTCCCGACCTGACCCCAGTGCAGGGGATAAGCTTCAGACAAGTCTTTCCATGTCCCTCTGCATGACAATAGACTTCCTCCCCTCTCCCATTCCACAGGCCCACCCGGGACATCCACCTTTGTCATTAGCTCAGGAGAGGATGCAAGATGAGAATCTCTGCTATTGTGTGGGGAGACTCAGTTTCCCGGGTTTCCCCCATGGACACATGTTCTTCAGCTGGGTCTGATTTTCTCCAGACAAGCTGTCTTGGGAAGGATTTGGCCAGCCCTAAGAACCTGAAGGGAAAGGGCGGAGGGGGGTTCTCTCTCTGCCCCCGACAGCCCCGAGCTGGGTCGGTCCCTCAGACCCGGCCAGGGGCAGCCCATCCCCCGGCGCCCTTCCCCGGGGCATCCAAGGGCAGGCTCGGCGCCAGCCCCACCCCGCTCGCCACTGCCCGACCATCGTCCTCCCTCGGGGGGCCTGGGCAGGACAGGGACCCGGCTGTGGGAGGCCTCCAGATCTCAGGCCTGGCACACCGTTTACCAGGCTGCTTCCTCCTCTGACGGGGCCCAGCACACGCCCCAGGAGACTTGGCAGCCGCCCCCAGGGCTCTAGCCTCTGGAACTCGTCCCCTTGGAAGGGGCCTGGCCCAGGTGCCAGGTTCGGCTGGTCGGCCAGCCTCCTTTGGAGAAAGCAGGCAAGCCGAGCCAGGCTTGCAGTGGCCCTGACGTGACACCTGCCACCTCAGGCAGAGGGCCTCCCGCGTGCCCTCCATGGCGGGTTTCTCCCCGGAGCCGTGGCCTGGGCACTAGGAAGGCCGGGCCTCCCCGACACCCGGGAGGAGGGGCTAGCCCACTTGCGCCCTGGCCCCCAAACCCTCTGGTGCCATCTGCCTGTCTCGGCACTTCTGACTCCACAGAGCCTTTCCTACATCTGGGCTGCCTGCCGTGGCAAAGTGCAGGCGTGGGGTGAGGCCATGGCTTTGTCTTTCCAGGAAAAAATGAGCCCCTGGCCGAAGCAGCAGGCCCAGGCAGAGCCTTGAGCTTGAAGCCCAGTAGGTCTGTGGCCCTCAGGGCCAGAGCCATGCTTTCAAGGCAGGGAAGCGGCCTGCAAGCTGAGTGGGAGTGGGGGAGGGGAGGGAGACAGCTGAAGCCGAGTCCAGAAGGGCGGCGATGGAAGAGCTGCAGCTGGGTCAGAGCCTGGAGGGAGGGCGGGGCCTTCACTGAGGACCCCCCCCCCCCGGAGGCCAGCCCTAGGCCCAGGCGGTCGCGCATGCGCCCTTGGCCTGTGCGGTGTGTGGGGGGTTGAACCCAAGCCCGCAGGGCTCCCGGAGCGGCCAGAGAAAGAAGGGCCCATGGAGAGGTAGGCGGGGTGGGCAGGGGGCGCCACCTTACTCTCCTCAGCACCCTGAGGGAGAGAGACAGAGACAGAGACAGAGAGAGAGATCCCTGACCTTTGAGTCTCTGCCTCCACCGCTGGCTGGTGCCAACTCACGCGCCATCCCACTTCCAGCCATCACCCCCACGCCTGCCCCGGGGCCAGCCCCACCACAGAGAGGCCGTTTGGTTCCCGCTCACCTCTGTGCCGTCCCTTCCCGACCTGACCCCAGTGCAGGGGATAAGCTTCAGACAAGTCTTTCCATGTCCCTCTGCATGACAATAGACTTCCTCCCCTCTCCCATTCCACAGGCCCACCCGGGACATCCACCTTTGTCATTAGCTCAGGAGAGGATGCAAGATGAGAATCTCTGCTATTGTGTGGGGAGACTCAGTTTCCCGGGTTTCCCCCATGGACACATGTTCTTCAGCTGGGTCTGATTTTCTCCAGACAAGCTGTCTTGGGAAGGATTTGGCCAGCCCTAAGAACCTGAAGGGAAAGGGCGGAGGGGGGTTCTCTCTCTGCCCCCGACAGCCCCGAGCTGGGTCGGTCCCTCAGACCCGGCCAGGGGCAGCCCATCCCCCGGCGCCCTTCCCCGGGGCATCCAAGGGCAGGCTCGGTGCCAGCACCACCCCGCTCGCCACTGCCCGACCATCGTCCTCCCTCGGGGGGCCTGGGCAGGACAGGGACCCGGCTGTGGGAGGCCTCCAGATCTCAGGCCTGGCACACCGTTTACCAGGCTGCTTCCTCCTCTGACGGGGGCCCAGCACACGCCCCAGGAGACTTGGCAGCCGCCCCCAGGGCTCTAGCCTCTGGAACTCGTCCCCTTGGAAGGGGCCTGGCCCAGGTGCCAGGTTCGGCTGGTCGGCCAGCCTCCTTTGGAGAAAGCAGGCAAGCCGAGCCAGGCTTGCAGTGGCCCTGGCGTGACACCTGCCACCTCAGGCAGAGGGCCTCCCGCGTGCCCTCCATGGCGGGTTTCTCCCCGGAGCCGTGGCCTGGGCACTAGGAAGGCCGGGCCTCCCCGACTCCCGGGAGGAGGGGCTAGCCCACTTGCGCCCTGGCCCCCAAACCCTCTGGTGCCATCTGCCTGTCTCGGCACTTCTGACTCCACAGAGCCTTTCCTACATCTGGGCTGCCTGCCGTGGCAAAGTGCAGGCGTGGGGTGAGGCCATGGCTTTGTCTTTCCAGGAAAAAATGAGCCCCTGGCCGAAGCAGCAGGCCCAGGCAGAGCCTTGAGCTTGAAGCCCAGTAGGTCTGTGGCCCTCAGGGCCAGAGCCATGCTTTCAAGGCAGGGAAGCGGCCTGCAAGCTGAGTGGGAGTGGGGGAGGGGAGGGAGACAGCTGAAGCCGAGTCCAGAAGGGCGGCGATGGAAGAGCTGCAGCTGGGTCAGAGCCTGGAGGGAGGGCGGGGCCTTCACTGAGGACCCCCCCCCCCGGAGGCCAGCCCTAGGCCCCGGCAGTCGCGCATGCGCCCTTGGCCTGTGCGGTGTGTGGGGGGTTGAACCCAAGCCCGCAGGGCTCCCGGAGCGGCCAGAGAAAGAAGGGCCCATGGAGAGGTAGGCGAGGTGGGCAGGGGGCGCCACCTTACTCTGCTCAGCTCCCTGAGGGAGAGAGAGAGAGACAGAGACAGAGAGAGAGATCCCTGACCTCTGAGTCTCTGCCTCCACCGCTGGCTGGTGCCAACTCACGCGCCATCCCACTTCCAGACATCACCCCCACGCCTGCCCCGGGGCCAGCCCCACCACAGAGAGGCCGGTTGGTTCCCGCTCACCTCTGTGCCGTCCCTTCCCGACCTGACCCCAGTGCAGGGGATAAGCTTCAGACAAGTCTTTCCATGTCCCTCTGCATGACAATAGACTTCCTCCCCTCTCCCATTCCACAGGCCCACCCGGGACATCCACCTTTGTCATTAGCTCAGGAGAGGATGCAAGATGAGAATCTCTGCTATTGTGTGGGGAGACTCAGTTTCCCGGGTTTCCCCCATGGACACATGTTCTTCAGCTGGGTCTGATTTTCTCCAGACAAGCTGTCTTGGGAAGGATTTGGCCAGCCCTAAGAACCTGAAGGGAAAGGGCGGAGGGGGGTTCTCTCTCTGCCCCCGACAGCCCCGAGCTGGGTCGGTCCCTCAGACCCGGCCAGGGGCAGCCCATCCCCCGGCGCCCTTCCCCGGGGCATCCAAGGGCAGGCTCGGTGCCAGCACCACCCCGCTCGCCACTGCCCGACCATCGTCCTCCCTCGGGGGGCCTGGGCAGGACAGGGACCCGGCTGTGGGAGGCCTCCAGATCTCAGGCCTGGCACACCGTTTACCAGGCTGCTTCCTCCTCTGACGGGGCCCAGCACACGCCCCAGGAGACTTGGCAGCCGCCCCCAGGGCTCTAGCCTCTGGAACTCGTCCCCTTGGAAGGGGCCTGGCCCAGGTGCCAGGTTCGGCTGGTCGGCCAGCCTCCTTTGGAGAAAGCAGGCAAGCCGAGCCAGGCTTGCAGTGGCCCCTGACGTGACACCTGCCACCTCAGGCAGAGGGCCTCCCGCGTGCCCTCCATGGCGGGTTTCTCCCCGGAGCCGTGGCCTGGGCACTAGGAAGGCCGGGCCTCCCCGACACCCGGGAGGAGGGGCTAGCCCACTTGCGCCCTGGCCCCCAAACCCTCTGGTGCCATCTGCCTGTCTCGGCACTTCTGACTCCACAGAGCCTTTCCTACATCTGGGCTGCCTGCCGTGGCAAAGTGCAGGCGTGGGGTGAGGCCATGGCTTTGTCTTTCCAGGAAAAAATGAGCCCCTGGCCGAAGCAGCAGGCCCAGGCAGAGCCTTGAGCTTGAAGCCCAGTAGGTCTGTGGCCCTCAGGGCCAGAGCCATGCTTTCAAGGCAGGGAAGCGGCCTGCAAGCTGAGTGGGAGTGGGGGAGGGGAGGGAGACAGCTGAAGCCGAGTCCAGAAGGGCGGCGATGGAAGAGCTGCAGCTGGGTCAGAGCCTGGAGGGAGGGCGGGGCCTTCACTGAGGACCCCCCCCCCCCCCGGAGGCCAGCCCTAGGCCCAGGCGGTCGCGCATGCGCCCTTGGCCTGTGCGGTGTGTGGGGGGTTGAACCCAAGCCCGCAGGGCTCCCGGAGCGGCCAGAGAAAGAAGGGCCCATGGAGAGGTAGGCGGGGTGGGCAGGGGGCGCCACCTTACTCTCCTCAGCACCCTGAGGGAGAGAGACAGAGACAGAGACAGAGAGAGAGATCCCTGACCTCTGAGTCTCTGCCTCCACCGCTGGCTGGTGCCAACTCACGCGCCATCCCACTTCCAGCCATCACCCCCACGCCTGCCCCGGGGCCAGCCCCACCACAGAGAGGCCGTTTGGTTCCCGCTCACCTCTGTGCCGTCCCTTCCCGACCTGACCCCGGTGCAGGGGATAAGCTTCAGACAAGTCTTTCCATGTCCCTCTGCATGACAATAGACTTCCTCCCCTCTCCCATTCCACAGGCCCACCCGGGACATCCACCTTTGTCATTAGCTCAGGAGAGGATGCAAGATGAGAATCTCTGCTATTGTGTGGGGAGACTCAGTTTCCCGGGTTTCCCCCATGGACACATGTTCTTCAGCTGGGTCTGATTTTCTCCAGACAAGCTGTCTTGGGAAGGATTTGGCCAGCCCTAAGAACCTGAAGGGAAAGGGCGGAGGGGGGTTCTCTCTCTGCCCCCGACAGCCCCGAGCTGGGTCGGTCCCTCAGACCCGGCCAGGGGCAGCCCATCCCCCGGCGCCCTTCCCCGGGGCATCCAAGGGCAGGCTCGGTGCCAGCACCACCCCGCTCGCCACTGCCCGACCATCGTCCTCCCTCGGGGGGGCCTGGGCAGGACAGGGACCCGGCTGTGGGGAGGCCTCCAGATCTCAGGCCTGGCACACCGTTTACCAGGCTGCTTCCTCCTCTGACGGGGCCCAGCACACGCCCCAGGAGACTTGGCAGCCGCCCCCAGGGCTCTAGCCTCTGGAACTCGTCCCCTTGGAAGGGGCCTGGCCCAGGTGCCAGGTTCGGCTGGTCGGCCAGCCTCCTTTGGAGAAAGCAGGCAAGCCGAGCCAGGCTTGCAGTGGCCCTGACGTGACACCTGCCACCTCAGGCAGAGGGCCTCCCGCGTGCCCTCCATGGCGGGTTTCTCCCCGGAGCCGTGGCCTGGGCACTAGGAAGGCCGGGCCTCCCCGACACCCGGGAGGAGGGGCTAGCCCACTTGCGCCCTGGCCCCGAAACCCTCTGGTGCCATCTGCCTGTCTCGGCACTTCTGACTCCACAGAGCCTTTCCTACATCTGGGCTGCCTGCCGTGGCAAAGTGCAGGCGTGGGGTGAGGCCATGGCTTTGTCTTTCCAGGAAAAAATGAGCCCCTGGCCGAAGCAGCAGGCCCAGGCAGAGCCTTGAGCTTGAAGCCCAGTAGGTCTGTGGCCCTCAGGGCCAGAGCCATGCTTTCAAGGCAGGGAAGCGGCCTGCAAGCTGAGTGGGAGTGGGGGGAGGGGAGGGAGACAGCTGAAGCCGAGTCCAGAAGGGCGGCGATGGAAGAGCTGCAGCTGGGTCAGAGCCTGGAGGGAGGGCGGGGCCTTCACTGAGGACCCCCCCCCCCCCGGAGGCCAGCCCTAGGCCCAGGCGGTCGCGCATGCGCCCTTGGCCTGTGCGGTGTGTGGGGGGTTGAACCCAAGCCCGCAGGGCTCCCGGAGCGGCCAGAGAAAGAAGGGCCCATGGAGAGGTAGGCGGGGTGGGCAGGGGGCGCCACCTTACTCTCCTCAGCACCCTGAGGGAGAGAGACAGAGACAGAGACAGAGAGAGAGATCCCTGACCTTTGAGTCTCTGCCTCCACCGCTGGCTGGTGCCAACTCACGCGCCATCCCACTTCCAGCCATCACCCCCACGCCTGCCCCGGGGCTAGCCCCACCACAGAGAGGCCGTTTGGTTCCCGCTCACCTCTGTGCCGTCCCTTCCCGACCTGACCCCAGTGCAGGGGATAAGCTTCAGACAAGTCTTTCCATGTCCCTCTGCATGACAATAGACTTCCTCCCCTCTCCCATTCCACAGGCCCACCCGGGACATCCACCTTTGTCATTAGCTCAGGAGAGGATGCAAGATGAGAATCTCTGCTATTGTGTGGGGAGACTCAGTTTCCCGGGTTTCCCCCATGGACACATGTTCTTCAGCTGGGTCTGATTTTCTCCAGACAAGCTGTCTTGGGAAGGATTTGGCCAGCCCTAAGAACCTGAAGGGAAAGGGCGGAGGGGGGTTCTCTCTCTGCCCCCGACAGCCCCGAGCTGGGTCGGTCCCTCAGACCCGGCCAGGGGCAGCCCATCCCCCGGCGCCCTTCCCCGGGGCATCCAAGGGCAGGCTCGGTGCCAGCACCACCCCGCTCGCCACTGCCCGACCATCGTCCTCCCTCGGGGGGCCTGGGCAGGACAGGGACCCGGCTGTGGGAGGCCTCCAGATCTCAGGCCTGGCACACCGTTTACCAGGCTGCTTCCTCCTCTGACGGGGCCCAGCACACGCCCCAGGAGACTTGGCAGCCGCCCCCAGGGCTCTAGCCTCTGGAACTCGTCCCCTTGGAAGGGGCCTGGCCCAGGTGCCAGGTTCGGCTGGTCGGCCAGCCTCCTTTGGAGAAAGCAGGCAAGCCGAGCCAGGCTTGCAGTGGCCCTGACGTGACACCTGCCACCTCAGGCAGAGGGCCTCCCGCGTGCCCTCCATGGCGGGTTTCTCCCCGGAGCCGTGGCCTGGGCACTAGGAAGGCCGGGCCTCCCCGACACCCGGGAGGAGGGGCTAGCCCACTTGCGCCCTGGCCCCGAAACCCTCTGGTGCCATCTGCCTGTCTCGGCACTTCTGACTCCACAGAGCCTTTCCTACATCTGGGCTGCCTGCCGTGGCAAAGTGCAGGCGTGGGGTGAGGCCATGGCTTTGTCTTTCCAGGAAAAAATGAGCCCCTGGCCGAAGCAGCAGGCCCAGGCAGAGCCTTGAGCTTGAAGCCCAGTAGGTCTGTGGCCCTCAGGGCCAGAGCCATGCTTTCAAGGCAGGGAAGCGGCCTGCAAGCTGAGTGGGAGTGGGGGGAGGGGAGGGAGACAGCTGAAGCCGAGTCCAGAAGGGCGGCGATGGAAGAGCTGCAGCTGGGTCAGAGCCTGGAGGGAGGGCGGGGCCTTCACTGAGGACCCCCCCCCCCGGAGGCCAGCCCTAGGCCCCGGCAGTCGCGCATGCGCCCTTGGCCTGTGCGGTGTGTGGGGGGTTGAACCCAAGCCCGCAGGGCTCCCGGAGCGGCCAGAGAAAGAAGGGCCCATGGAGAGGTAGGCGAGGTGGGCAGGGGGCGCCACCTTACTCTGCTCAGCTCCCTGAGGGAGAGAGAGAGAGACAGAGACAGAGAGAGAGATCCCTGACCTCTGAGTCTCTGCCTCCACCGCTGGCTGGTGCCAACTCACGCGCCATCCCACTTCCAGCCATCACCCCCACGCCTGCCCCGGGGCCAGCCCCACCACAGAGAGGCCGGTTGGTTCCCGCTCACCTCTGTGACGTCCCTTCCCGACCTGACCCCAGTGCAGGGGATAAGCTTCAGACAAGTCTTTCCATGTCCCTCTGCATGACAATAGACTTCCTCCCCTCTCCCATTCCACAGGCCCACCCGGGACATCCACCTTTGTCATTAGCTCAGGAGAGGATGCAAGATGAGAATCTCTGCTATTGTGTGGGGAGACTCAGTTTCCCGGGTTTCCCCCATGGACACATGTTCTTCAGCTGGGTCTGATTTTCTCCAGACAAGCTGTCTTGGGAAGGATTTGGCCAGCCCTAAGAACCTGAAGGGAAAGGGCGGAGGGGGGTTCTCTCTCTGCCCCCGACAGCCCCGAGCTGGGTCGGTCCCTCAGACCCGGCCAGGGGCAGCCCATCCCCCGGCGCCCTTCCCCGGGGCATCCAAGGGCAGGCTCGGCGCCAGCCCCACCCCGCTCGCCACTGCCCGACCATCGTCCTCCCTCGGGGGGCCTGGGCAGGACAGGGACCCGGCTGTGGGAGGCCTCCAGATCTCAGGCCTGGCACACCGTTTACCAGGCTGCTTCCTCCTCTGACGGGGGCCCAGCACACGCCCCAGGAGACTTGGCAGCCGCCCCCAGGGCTCTAGCCTCTGGAACTCGTCCCCTTGGAAGGGGCCTGGCCCAGGTGCCAGGTTCGGCTGGTCGGCCAGCCTCCTTTGGAGAAAGCAGGCAAGCCGAGCCAGGCTTGCAGTGGCCCTGGCGTGACACCTGCCACCTCAGGCAGAGGGCCTCCCGCGTGCCCTCCATGGCGGGTTTCTCCCCGGAGCCGTGGCCTGGGCACTAGGAAGGCCGGGCCTCCCCGACTCCCGGGAGGAGGGGCTAGCCCACTTGCGCCCTGGCCCCCAAACCCTCTGGTGCCATCTGCCTGTCTCGGCACTTCTGACTCCACAGAGCCTTTCCTACATCTGGGCTGCCTGCCGTGGCAAAGTGCAGGCGTGGGGTGAGGCCATGGCTTTGTCTTTCCAGGAAAAAATGAGCCCCTGGCCGAAGCAGCAGGCCCAGGCAGAGCCTTGAGCTTGAAGCCCAGTAGGTCTGTGGCCCTCAGGGCCAGAGCCATGCTTTCAAGGCAGGGAAGCGGCCTGCAAGCTGAGTGGGAGTGGGGGAGGGGAGGGAGACAGCTGAAGCCGAGTCCAGAAGGGCGGCGATGGAAGAGCTGCAGCTGGGTCAGAGCCTGGAGGGAGGGCGGGGCCTTCACTGAGGACCCCCCCCCCCGGAGGCCAGCCCTAGGCCCCGGCAGTCGCGCATGCGCCCTTGGCCTGTGCGGTGTGTGGGGGGTTGAACCCAAGCCCGCAGGGCTCCCGGAGCGGCCAGAGAAAGAAGGGCCCATGGAGAGGTAGGCGAGGTGGGCAGGGGGCGCCACCTTACTCTGCTCAGCTCCCTGAGGGACAGAGAGAGAGACAGAGACAGAGAGAGAGATCCCTGACCTCTGAGTCTCTGCCTCCACCGCTGGCTGGTGCCAACTCACGCGCCATCCCACTTCCAGACATCACCCCCACGCCTGCCCCGGGGCCAGCCCCACCACAGAGAGGCCGGTTGGTTCCCGCTCACCTCTGTGCCGTCCCTTCCCGACCTGACCCCAGTGCAGGGGATAAGCTTCAGACAAGTCTTTCCATGTCCCTCTGCATGACAATAGACTTCCTCCCCTCTCCCATTCCACAGGCCCACCCGGGACATCCACCTTTGTCATTAGCTCAGGAGAGGATGCAAGATGAGAATCTCTGCTATTGTGTGGGGAGACTCAGTTTCCCGGGTTTCCCCCATGGACACATGTTCTTCAGCTGGGTCTGATTTTCTCCAGACAAGCTGTCTTGGGAAGGATTTGGCCAGCCCTAAGAACCTGAAGGGAAAGGGCGGAGGGGGGTTCTCTCTCTGCCCCCGACAGCCCCGAGCTGGGTCGGTCCCTCAGACCCGGCCAGGGGCAGCCCATCCCCCGGCGCCCTTCCCCGGGGCATCCAAGGGCAGGCTCGGCGCCAGCACCACCCCGCTCGCCACTGCCCGACCATCGTCCTCCCTCGGGGGGCCTGGGCAGGACAGGGACCCGGCTGTGGGAGGCCTCCAGATCTCAGGCCTGGCACACCGTTTACCAGGCTGCTTCCTCCTCTGACGGGGGCCCAGCACACGCCCCAGGAGACTTGGCAGCCGCCCCCAGGGCTCTAGCCTCTGGAACTCGTCCCCTTGGAAGGGGCCTGGCCCAGGTGCCAGGTTCGGCTGGTCGGCCAGCCTCCTTTGGAGAAAGCAGGCAAGCCGAGCCAGGCTTGCAGTGGCCCTGGCGTGACACCTGCCACCTCAGGCAGAGGGCCTCCCGCGTGCCCTCCATGGCGGGTTTCTCCCCGGAGCCGTGGCCTGGGCACTAGGAAGGCCGGGCCTCCCCGACTCCCGGGAGGAGGGGCTAGCCCACTTGCGCCCTGGCCCCCAAACCCTCTGGTGCCATCTGCCTGTCTCGGCACTTCTGACTCCACAGAGCCTTTCCTACATCTGGGCTGCCTGCCGTGGCAAAGTGCAGGCGTGGGGTGAGGCCATGGCTTTGTCTTTCCAGGAAAAAATGAGCCCCTGGCCGAAGCAGCAGGCCCAGGCAGAGCCTTGAGCTTGAAGCCCAGTAGGTCTGTGGCCCTCAGGGCCAGAGCCATGCTTTCAAGGCAGGGAAGCGGCCTGCAAGCTGAGTGGGAGTGGGGGAGGGGAGGGAGACAGCTGAAGCCGAGTCCAGAAGGGCGGCGATGGAAGAGCTGCAGCTGGGTCAGAGCCTGGAGGGAGGGCGGGGCCTTCACTGAGGACCCCCCCCCCCCGGAGGCCAGCCCTAGGCCCCGGCAGTCGCGCATGCGCCCTTGGCCTGTGCGGTGTGTGGGGGGTTGAACCCAAGCCCGCAGGGCTCCCGGAGCGGCCAGAGAAAGAAGGGCCCATGGAGAGGTAGGCGAGGTGGGCAGGGGGCGCCACCTTACTCTGCTCAGCTCCCTGAGGGAGAGAGAGAGAGACAGAGACAGAGAGAGAGATCCCTGACCTCTGAGTCTCTGCCTCCACCGCTGGCTGGTGCCAACTCACGCGCCATCCCACTTCCAGCCATCACCCCCATGCCTGCCCCGGGGCCAGCCCCACCACAGAGAGGCCGGTTGGTTCCTGCTCACCTCTGTGCCGTCCCTTCCCGACCTGACCCCAGTGCAGGGGATAAGCTTCAGACAAGTCTTTCCATGTCCCTCTGCATGACAATAGACTTCCTCCCCTCTCCCATTCCACAGGCCCACCCGGGACATCCACCTTTGTCATTAGCTCAGGAGAGGATGCAAGATGAGAATCTCTGCTATTGTGTGGGGAGACTCAGTTTCCCGGGTTTCCCCCATGGACACATGTTCTTCAGCTGGGTCTGATTTTCTCCAGACAAGCTGTCTTGGGAAGGATTTGGCCAGCCCTAAGAACCTGAAGGGAAAGGGCGGAGGGGGGTTCTCTCTCTGCCCCCGACAGCCCCGAGCTGGGTCGGTCCCTCAGACCCGGCCAGGGGCAGCCCATCCCCCGGCGCCCTTCCCCGGGGCATCCAAGGGCAGGCTCGGTGCCAGCACCACCCCGCTCGCCACTGCCCGACCATCGTCCTCCCTCGGGGGGCCTGGGCAGGACAGGGACCCGGCTGTGGGAGGCCTCCAGATCTCAGGCCTGGCACACCGTTTACCAGGCTGCTTCCTCCTCTGACGGGGCACAGCACAAGCCCCAGGAGACTTGGCAGCCGCCCCCAGGGCTCTAGCCTCTGGAACTCGTCCCCTTGGAAGGGGCCTGGCCCAGGTGCCAGGTTCGGCTGGTCGGCCAGCCTCCTTTGGAGAAAGCAGGCAAGCCGAGCCAGGCTTGCAGTGGCCCTGACGTGACACCTGCCACCTCAGGCAGAGGGCCTCCCGCGTGCCCTCCATGGCGGGTTTCTCCCCGGAGCCGTGGCCTGGGCACTAGGAAGGCCGGGCCTCCCCGACACCCGGGAGGAGGGGCTAGCCCACTTGCGCCCTGGCCCCGAAACCCTCTGGTGCCATCTGCCTGTCTCGGCACTTCTGACTCCACAGAGCCTTTCCTACATCTGGGCTGCCTGCCGTGGCAAAGTGCAGGCGTGGGGTGAGGCCATGGCTTTGTCTTTCCAGGAAAAAATGAGCCCCTGGCCGAAGCAGCAGGCCCAGGCAGAGCCTTGAGCTTGAAGCCCAGTAGGTCTGTGGCCCTCAGGGCCAGAGCCATGCTTTCAAGGCAGGGAAGCGGCCTGCAAGCTGAGTGGGAGTGGGGGAGGGGAGGGAGACAGCTGAAGCCGAGTCCAGAAGGGCGGCGATGGAAGAGCTGCAGCTGGGTCAGAGCCTGGAGGGAGGGCGGGGCCTTCACTGAGGACCCCCCCCCCGGAGGCCAGCCCTAGGCCCCGGCAGTCGCGCATGCGCCCTTGGCCTGTGCGGTGTGTGGGGGGTTGAACCCAAGCCCGCAGGGCTCCCGGAGCGGCCAGAGAAAGAAGGGCCCATGGAGAGGTAGGCGAGGTGGGCAGGGGGCGCCACCTTACTCTGCTCAGCTCCCTGAGGGAGAGAGAGAGAGACAGAGACAGAGAGAGAGATCCCTGACCTCTGAGTCTCTGCCTCCACCGCTGGCTGGTGCCAACTCACGCGCCATCCCACTTCCAGCCATCACCCCCACGCCTGCCCCGGGGCCAGCCCCACCACAGAGAGGCCGGTTGGTTCCCGCTCACCTCTGTGCCGTCCCTTCCCGACCTGACCCCAGTGCAGGGGATAAGCTTCAGACAAGTCTTTCCATGTCCCTCTGCATGACAATAGACTTCCTCCCCTCTCCCATTCCACAGGCCCACCCGGGACATCCACCTTTGTCATTAGCTCAGGAGAGGATGCAAGATGAGAATCTCTGCTATTGTGTGGGGAGACTCAGTTTCCCGGGTTTCCCCCATGGACACATGTTCTTCAGCTGGGTCTGATTTTCTCCAGACAAGCTGTCTTGGGAAGGATTTGGCCAGCCCTAAGAACCTGAAGGGAAAGGGCGGAGGGGGGTTCTCTCTCTGCCCCCGACAGCCCCGAGCTGGGTCGGTCCCTCAGACCCGGCCAGGGGCAGCCCATCCCCCGGCGCCCTTCCCCGGGGCATCCAAGGGCAGGCTCGGTGCCAGCACCACCCCGCTCGCCACTGCCCGACCATCGTCCTCCCTCGGGGGGCCTGGGCAGGACAGGGACCCGGCTGTGGGAGGCCTCCAGATCTCAGGCCTGGCACACCGTTTACCAGGCTGCTTCCTCCTCTGACGGGGCCCAGCACACGCCCCAGGAGACTTGGCAGCCGCCCCCAGGGCTCTAGCCTCTGGAACTCGTCCCCTTGGAAGGGGCCTGGCCCAGGTGCCAGGTTCGGCTGGTCGGCCAGCCTCCTTTGGAGAAAGCAGGCAAGCCGAGCCAGGCTTGCAGTGGCCCTGACGTGACACCTGCCACCTCAGGCAGAGGGCCTCCCGCGTGCCCTCCATGGCGGGTTTCTCCCCGGAGCCGTGGCCTGGGCACTAGGAAGGCCGGGCCTCCCCGACACCCGGGAGGAGGGGCTAGCCCACTTGCGCCCTGGCCCCCAAACCCTCTGGTGCCATCTGCCTGTCTCGGCACTTCTGACTCCACAGAGCCTTTCCTACATCTGGGCTGCCTGCCGTGGCAAAGTGCAGGCGTGGGGTGAGGCCATGGCTTTGTCTTTCCAGGAAAAAATGTGCCCCTGGCCGAAGCAGCAGGCCCAGGCAGAGCCTTGAGCTTGAAGCCCAGTAGGTCTGTGGCCCTCAGGGCCAGAGCCATGCTTTCAAGGCAGGGAAGCGGCCTGCAAGCTGAGTGGGAGTGGGGGAGGGGAGGGAGACAGCTGAAGCCGAGTCCAGAAGGGCGGCGATGGAAGAGCTGCAGCTGGGTCAGAGCCTGGAGGGAGGGCGGGGCCTTCACTGAGGACCCCCCCCCCGGAGGCCAGCCCTAGGCCCCGGCAGTCGCGCATGCGCCCTTGGCCTGTGCGGTGTGTGGGGGGGTTGAACCCAAGCCCGCAGGGCTCCCGGAGCGGCCAGAGAAAGAAGGGCCCATGGAGAGGTAGGCGAGGTGGGCAGGGGGCGCCACCTTACTCTGCTCAGCTCCCTGAGGGAGAGAGAGAGAGACAGAGACAGAGAGAGAGATCCCTGACATCTGAGTCTCTGCCTCCACCGCTGGCTGGTGCCAACTCACGCGCCATCCCACTTCCAGCCATCACCCCCCACGCCTGCCCCGGGGACAGCCCCACCACAGAGAGGCCGGTTGGTTCCCGCTCACCTCTGTGCCGTCCCTTCCCGACCTGACCCCAGTGCAGGGGATAAGCTTCAGACAAGTCTTTCCATGTCCCTCTGCATGACAATAGACTTCCTCCCCTCTCCCATTCCACAGGCCCACCCGGGACATCCACCTTTGTCATTAGCTCAGGAGAGGATGCAAGATGAGAATCTCTGCTATTGTGTGGGGAGACTCAGTTTCCCGGGTTTCCCCCATGGACACATGTTCTTCAGCTGGGTCTGATTTTCTCCAGACAAGCTGTCTTGGGAAGGATTTGGCCAGCCCTAACAACCTGAAGGGAAAGGGCGGAGGGGGGTTCTCTCTCTGCCCCCGACAGCCCCGAGCTGGGTCGGTCCCTCAGACCCGGCCAGGGGCAGCCCATCCCCCGGCGCCCTTCCCCGGGGCATCCAAGGGCAGGCTCGGTGCCAGCACCACCCCGCTCGCCACTGCCCGACCATCGTCCTCCCTCGGGGGGCCTGGGCAGGACAGGGACCCGGCTGTGGGAGGCCTCCAGATCTCAGGCCTGGCACACCGTTTACCAGGCTGCTTCCTCCTCTGACGGGGGCCCAGCACACGCCCCAGGAGACTTGGCAGCCGCCCCCAGGGCTCTAGCCTCTGGAACTCGTCCCCTTGGAAGGGGCCTGGCCCAGGTGCCAGGTTCGGCTGGTCGGCCAGCCTCCTTTGGAGAAAGCAGGCAAGCCGAGCCAGGCTTGCAGTGGCCCTGGCGTGACACCTGCCACCTCAGGCAGAGGGCCTCCCGCGTGCCCTCCATGGCGGGTTTCTCCCCGGAGCCGTGGCCTGGGCACTAGGAAGGCCGGGCCTCCCCGACTCCCGGGAGGAGGGGCTAGCCCACTTGCGCCCTGGCCCCCAAACCCTCTGGTGCCATCTGCCTGTCTCGGCACTTCTGACTCCACAGAGCCTTTCCTACATCTGGGCTGCCTGCCGTGGCAAAGTGCAGGCGTGGGGTGAGGCCATGGCTTTGTCTTTCCAGGAAAAAATGAGCCCCTGGCCGAAGCAGCAGGCCCAGGCAGAGCCTTGAGCTTGAAGCCCAGTAGGTCTGTGGCCCTCAGGGCCAGAGCCATGCTTTCAAGGCAGGGAAGCGGCCTGCAAGCTGAGTGGGAGTGGGGGAGGGGAGGGAGACAGCTGAAGCCGAGTCCAGAAGGGCGGCGATGGAAGAGCTGCAGCTGGGTCAGAGCCTGGAGGGGAGGGCGGGGCCTTCACTGAGGACCCCCCCCCCGGAGGCCAGCCCTAGGCCCCGGCAGTCGCGCATGCGCCCTTGGCCTGTGCGGTGTGTGGGGGGTTGAACCCAAGCCCGCAGGGCTCCCGGAGCGGCCAGAGAAAGAAGGGCCCATGGAGAGGTAGGCGAGGTGGGCAGGGGGCGCCACCTTACTCTGCTCAGCTCCCTGAGGGAGAGAGAGAGAGACAGAGACAGAGAGAGAGATCCCTGACCTCTGAGTCTCTGCCTCCACCGCTGGCTGGTGCCAACTCACGCGCCATCCCACTTCCAGCCATCACCCCCACGCCTGCCCCGGGGCCAGCCCCACCACAGAGAGGCCGGTTGGTTCCCGCTCACCTCTGTGCCGTCCCTTCCCGACCTGACCCCAGTGCAGGGGATAAGCTTCAGACAAGTCTTTCCATGTCCCTCTGCATGACAATAGACTTCCTCCCCTCTCCCATTCCACAGGCCCACCCGGGACATCCACCTTTGTCATTAGCTCAGGAGAGGATGCAAGATGAGAATCTCTGCTATTGTGTGGGGAGACTCAGTTTCCCGGGTTTCCCCCATGGACACATGTTCTTCAGCTGGGTCTGATTTTCTCCAGACAAGCTGTCTTGGGAAGGATTTGGCCAGCCCTAAGAACCTGAAGGGAAAGGGCGGAGGGGGGTTCTCTCTCTGCCCCCGACAGCCCCGAGCTGGGTCGGTCCCTCAGACCCGGCCAGGGGCAGCCCATCCCCCGGCGCCCTTCCCCGGGGCATCCAAGGGCAGGCTCGGTGCCAGCACCACCCCGCTCGCCACTGCCCGACCATCGTCCTCCCTCGGGGGGCCTGGGCAGGACAGGGACCCGGCTGTGGGAGGCCTCCAGATCTCAGGCCTGGCACACCGTTTACCAGGCTGCTTCCTCCTCTGACGGGGCCCAGCACACGCCCCAGGAGACTTGGCAGCCGCCCCCAGGGCTCTAGCCTCTGGAACTCGTCCCCTTGGAAGGGGCCTGGCCCAGGTGCCAGGTTCGGCTGGTCGGCCAGCCTCCTTTGGAGAAAGCAGGCAAGCCGAGCCAGGCTTGCAGTGGCCCTGACGTGACACCTGCCACCTCAGGCAGAGGGCCTCCCGCGTGCCCTCCATGGCGGGTTTCTCCCCGGAGCCGTGGCCTGGGCACTAGGAAGGCCGGGCCTCCCCGACACCCGGGAGGAGGGGCTAGCCCACTTGCGCCCTGGCCCCCAAACCCTCTGGTGCCATCTGCCTGTCTCGGCACTTCTGACTCCACAGAGCCTTTCCTACATCTGGGCTGCCTGCCGTGGCAAAGTGCAGGCGTGGGGTGAGGCCATGGCTTTGTCTTTCCAGGAAAAAATGAGCCCCTGGCCGAAGCAGCAGGCCCAGGCAGAGCCTTGAGCTTGAAGCCCAGTAGGTCTGTGGCCCTCAGGGCCAGAGCCATGCTTTCAAGGCAGGGAAGCGGCCTGCAAGCTGAGTGGGAGTGGGGGAGGGGAGGGAGACAGCTGAAGCCGAGTCCAGAAGGGCGGCGATGGAAGAGCTGCAGCTGGGTCAGAGCCTGGAGGGAGGGCGGGGCCTTCACTGAGGACCCCCCCCCCGGAGGCCAGCCCTAGGCCCCGGCAGTCGCGCATGCGCCCTTGGCCTGTGCGGTGTGTGGGGGGTTGAACCCAAGCCCGCAGGGCTCCCGGAGCGGCCAGAGAAAGAAGGGCCCATGGAGAGGTAGGCGAGGTGGGCAGGGGGCGCCACCTTACTCTGCTCAGCTCCCTGAGGGAGAGAGAGAGAGACAGAGACAGAGAGAGAGATCCCTGACATCTGAGTCTCTGCCTCCACCGCTGGCTGGTGCCAACTCACGCGCCATCCCACTTCCAGCCATCACCCCCACGCCTGCCCCGGGGACAGCCCCACCACAGAGAGGCCGGTTGGTTCCCGCTCACCTCTGTGCCGTCCCTTCCCGACCTGACCCCAGTGCAGGGGATAAGCTTCAGACAAGTCTTTCCATGTCCCTCTGCATGACAATAGACTTCCTCCCCTCTCCCATTC
The DNA here is from genome assembly GCF_020826845.1 of Diceros bicornis minor. Classification (NCBI taxonomy): domain Eukaryota; kingdom Metazoa; phylum Chordata; class Mammalia; order Perissodactyla; family Rhinocerotidae; genus Diceros; species Diceros bicornis. The sequence goes on from NW_026691257.1 coordinate 165,574, forward strand.
CACAGGCCCACCCGGGACATCCACCTTTGTCATTAGCTCAGGAGAGGATGCAAGATGAGAATCTCTGCTATTGTGTGGGGAGACTCAGTTTCCCGGGTTTCCCCCATGGACACATGTTCTTCAGCTGGGTCTGATTTTCTCCAGACAAGCTGTCTTGGGAAGGATTTGGCCAGCCCTAACAACCTGAAGGGAAAGGGCGGAGGGGGGTTCTCTCTCTGCCCCCGACAGCCCCGAGCTGGGTCGGTCCCTCAGACCCGGCCAGGGGCAGCCCATCCCCCGGCGCCCTTCCCCGGGGCATCCAAGGGCAGGCTCGGTGCCAGCACCACCCCGCTCGCCACTGCCCGACCATCGTCCTCCCTCGGGGGGCCTGGGCAGGACAGGGACCCGGCTGTGGGAGGCCTCCAGATCTCAGGCCTGGCACACCGTTTACCAGGCTGCTTCCTCCTCTGACGGGGGCCCAGCACACGCCCCAGGAGACTTGGCAGCCGCCCCCAGGGCTCTAGCCTCTGGAACTCGTCCCCTTGGAAGGGGCCTGGCCCAGGTGCCAGGTTCGGCTGGTCGGCCAGCCTCCTTTGGAGAAAGCAGGCAAGCCGAGCCAGGCTTGCAGTGGCCCTGGCGTGACACCTGCCACCTCAGGCAGAGGGCCTCCCGCGTGCCCTCCATGGCGGGTTTCTCCCCGGAGCCGTGGCCTGGGCACTAGGAAGGCCGGGCCTCCCCGACTCCCGGGAGGAGGGGCTAGCCCACTTGCGCCCTGGCCCCCAAACCCTCTGGTGCCATCTGCCTGTCTCGGCACTTCTGACTCCACAGAGCCTTTCCTACATCTGGGCTGCCTGCCGTGGCAAAGTGCAGGCGTGGGGTGAGGCCATGGCTTTGTCTTTCCAGGAAAAAATGAGCCCCTGGCCGAAGCAGCAGGCCCAGGCAGAGCCTTGAGCTTGAAGCCCAGTAGGTCTGTGGCCCTCAGGGCCAGAGCCATGCTTTCAAGGCAGGGAAGCGGCCTGCAAGCTGAGTGGGAGTGGGGGAGGGGAGGGAGACAGCTGAAGCCGAGTCCAGAAGGGCGGCGATGGAAGAGCTGCAGCTGGGTCAGAGCCTGGAGGGAGGGCGGGGCCTTCACTGAGGACCCCCCCCCCGGAGGCCAGCCCTAGGCCCCGGCAGTCGCGCATGCGCCCTTGGCCTGTGCGGTGTGTGGGGGGTTGAACCCAAGCCCGCAGGGCTCCCGGAGCGGCCAGAGAAAGAAGGGCCCATGGAGAGGTAGGCGAGGTGGGCAGGGGGCGCCACCTTACTCTGCTCAGCTCCCTGAGGGAGAGAGAGAGAGACAGAGACAGAGAGAGAGATCCCTGACCTCTGAGTCTCTGCCTCCACCGCTGGCTGGTGCCAACTCACGCGCCATCCCACTTCCAGCCATCACCCCCACGCCTGCCCCGGGGCCAGCCCCACCACAGAGAGGCCGGTTGGTTCCCGCTCACCTCTGTGCCGTCCCTTCCCGACCTGACCCCAGTGCAGGGGATAAGCTTCAGACAAGTCTTTCCATGTCCCTCTGCATGACAATAGACTTCCTCCCCTCTCCCATTCCACAGGCCCACCCGGGACATCCACCTTTGTCATTAGCTCAGGAGAGGATGCAAGATGAGAATCTCTGCTATTGTGTGGGGAGACTCAGTTTCCCGGGTTTCCCCCATGGACACATGTTCTTCAGCTGGGTCTGATTTTCTCCAGACAAGCTGTCTTGGGAAGGATTTGGCCAGCCCTAAGAACCTGAAGGGAAAGGGCGGAGGGGGGTTCTCTCTCTGCCCCCGACAGCCCCGAGCTGGGTCGGTCCCTCAGACCCGGCCAGGGGCAGCCCATCCCCCGGCGCCCTTCCCCGGGGCATCCAAGGGCAGGCTCGGTGCCAGCACCACCCCGCTCGCCACTGCCCGACCATCGTCCTCCCTCGGGGGGCCTGGGCAGGACAGGGACCCGGCTGTGGGAGGCCTCCAGATCTCAGGCCTGGCACACCGTTTACCAGGCTGCTTCCTCCTCTGACGGGGCCCAGCACACGCCCCAGGAGACTTGGCAGCCGCCCCCAGGGCTCTAGCCTCTGGAACTCGTCCCCTTGGAAGGGGCCTGGCCCAGGTGCCAGGTTCGGCTGGTCGGCCAGCCTCCTTTGGAGAAAGCAGGCAAGCCGAGCCAGGCTTGCAGTGGCCCTGACGTGACACCTGCCACCTCAGGCAGAGGGCCTCCCGCGTGCCCTCCATGGCGGGTTTCTCCCCGGAGCCGTGGCCTGGGCACTAGGAAGGCCGGGCCTCCCCGACACCCGGGAGGAGGGGCTAGCCCACTTGCGCCCTGGCCCCCAAACCCTCTGGTGCCATCTGCCTGTCTCGGCACTTCTGACTCCACAGAGCCTTTCCTACATCTGGGCTGCCTGCCGTGGCAAAGTGCAGGCGTGGGGTGAGGCCATGGCTTTGTCTTTCCAGGAAAAAATGAGCCCCTGGCCGAAGCAGCAGGCCCAGGCAGAGCCTTGAGCTTGAAGCCCAGTAGGTCTGTGGCCCTCAGGGCCAGAGCCATGCTTTCAAGGCAGGGAAGCGGCCTGCAAGCTGAGTGGGAGTGGGGGAGGGGAGGGAGACAGCTGAAGCCGAGTCCAGAAGGGCGGCGATGGAAGAGCTGCAGCTGGGTCAGAGCCTGGAGGGAGGGCGGGGCCTTCACTGAGGACCCCCCCCCCCGGAGGCCAGCCCTAGGCCCCGGCAGTCGCGCATGCGCCCTTGGCCTGTGCGGTGTGTGGGGGGTTGAACCCAAGCCCGCAGGGCTCCCGGAGCGGCCAGAGAAAGAAGGGCCCATGGAGAGGTAGGCGAGGTGGGCAGGGGGCGCCACCTTACTCTGCTCAGCTCCCTGAGGGAGAGAGAGAGAGACAGAGACAGAGAGAGAGATCCCTGACATCTGAGTCTCTGCCTCCACCGCTGGCTGGTGCCAACTCACGCGCCATCCCACTTCCAGCCATCACCCCCACGCCTGCCCCGGGGACAGCCCCACCACAGAGAGGCCGGTTGGTTCCCGCTCACCTCTGTGCCGTCCCTTCCCGACCTGACCCCAGTGCAGGGGATAAGCTTCAGACAAGTCTTTCCATGTCCCTCTGCATGACAATAGACTTCCTCCCCTCTCCCATTCCACAGGCCCACCCGGGACATCCACCTTTGTCATTAGCTCAGGAGAGGATGCAAGATGAGAATCTCTGCTATTGTGTGGGGAGACTCAGTTTCCCGGGTTTCCCCCATGGACACATGTTCTTCAGCTGGGTCTGATTTTCTCCAGACAAGCTGTCTTGGGAAGGATTTGGCCAGCCCTAAGAACCTGAAGGGAAAGGGCGGAGGGGGGTTCTCTCTCTGCCCCCGACAGCCCCGAGCTGGGTCGGTCCCTCAGACCCGGCCAGGGGCAGCCCATCCCCCGGCGCCCTTCCCCGGGGCATCCAAGGGCAGGCTCGGTGCCAGCACCACCCCGCTCGCCACTGCCCGACCATCGTCCTCCCTCGGGGGGCCTGGGCAGGACAGGGACCCGGCTGTGGGAGGCCTCCAGATCTCAGGCCTGGCACACCGTTTACCAGGCTGCTTCCTCCTCTGACGGGGGCCCAGCACACGCCCCAGGAGACTTGGCAGCCGCCCCCAGGGCTCTAGCCTCTGGAACTCGTCCCCTTGGAAGGGGCCTGGCCCAGGTGCCAGGTTCGGCTGGTCGGCCAGCCTCCTTTGGAGAAAGCAGGCAAGCCGAGCCAGGCTTGCAGTGGCCCTGGCGTGACACCTGCCACCTCAGGCAGAGGGCCTCCCGCGTGCCCTCCATGGCGGGTTTCTCCCCGGAGCCGTGGCCTGGGCACTAGGAAGGCCGGGCCTCCCCGACTCCCGGGAGGAGGGGCTAGCCCACTTGCGCCCTGGCCCCCAAACCCTCTGGTGCCATCTGCCTGTCTCGGCACTTCTGACTCCACAGAGCCTTTCCTACATCTGGGCTGCCTGCCGTGGCAAAGTGCAGGCGTGGGGTGAGGCCATGGCTTTGTCTTTCCAGGAAAAAATGAGCCCCTGGCCGAAGCAGCAGGCCCAGGCAGAGCCTTGAGCTTGAAGCCCAGTAGGTCTGTGGCCCTCAGGGCCAGAGCCATGCTTTCAAGGCAGGGAAGCGGCCTGCAAGCTGAGTGGGAGTGGGGGAGGGGAGGGAGACAGCTGAAGCCGAGTCCAGAAGGGCGGCGATGGAAGAGCTGCAGCTGGGTCAGAGCCTGGAGGGAGGGCGGGGCCTTCACTGAGGACCCCCCCCCCGGAGGCCAGCCCTAGGCCCCGGCAGTCGCGCATGCGCCCTTGGCCTGTGCGGTGTGTGGGGGGTTGAACCCAAGCCCGCAGGGCTCCCGGAGCGGCCAGAGAAAGAAGGGCCCATGGAGAGGTAGGCGAGGTGGGCAGGGGGCGCCACCTTACTCTGCTCAGCTCCCTGAGGGAGAGAGAGAGAGACAGAGACAGAGAGAGAGATCCCTGACCTCTGAGTCTCTGCCTCCACCGCTGGCTGGTGCCAACTCACGCGCCATCCCACTTCCAGACATCACCCCCACGCCTGCCCCGGGGCCAGCCCCACCACAGAGAGGCCGGTTGGTTCCCGCTCACCTCTGTGCCGTCCCTTCCCGACCTGACCCCAGTGCAGGGGATAAGCTTCAGACAAGTCTTTCCATGTCCCTCTGCATGACAATAGACTTCCTCCCCTCTCCCATTCCACAGGCCCACCCGGGACATCCACCTTTGTCATTAGCTCAGGAGAGGATGCAAGATGAGAATCTCTGCTATTGTGTGGGGAGACTCAGTTTCCCGGGTTTCCCCCATGGACACATGTTCTTCAGCTGGGTCTGATTTTCTCCAGACAAGCTGTCTTGGGAAGGATTTGGCCAGCCCTAAGAACCTGAAGGGAAAGGGCGGAGGGGGGTTCTCTCTCTGCCCCCGACAGCCCCGAGCTGGGTCGGTCCCTCAGACCCGGCCAGGGGCAGCCCATCCCCCGGCGCCCTTCCCCGGGGCATCCAAGGGCAGGCTCGGTGCCAGCACCACCCCGCTCGCCACTGCCCGACCATCGTCCTCCCTCGGGGGGCCTGGGCAGGACAGGGACCCGGCTGTGGGAGGCCTCCAGATCTCAGGCCTGGCACACCGTTTACCAGGCTGCTTCCTCCTCTGACGGGGCCCAGCACACGCCCCAGGAGACTTGGCAGCCGCCCCCAGGGCTCTAGCCTCTGGAACTCGTCCCCTTGGAAGGGGCCTGGCCCAGGTGCCAGGTTCGGCTGGTCGGCCAGCCTCCTTTGGAGAAAGCAGGCAAGCCGAGCCAGGCTTGCAGTGGCCCTGACGTGACACCTGCCACCTCAGGCAGAGGGCCTCCCGCGTGCCCTCCATGGCGGGTTTCTCCCCGGAGCCGTGGCCTGGGCACTAGGAAGGCCGGGCCTCCCCGACACCCGGGAGGAGGGGCTAGCCCACTTGCGCCCTGGCCCCCAAACCCTCTGGTGCCATCTGCCTGTCTCGGCACTTCTGACTCCACAGAGCCTTTCCTACATCTGGGCTGCCTGCCGTGGCAAAGTGCAGGCGTGGGGTGAGGCCATGGCTTTGTCTTTCCAGGAAAAAATGAGCCCCTGGCCGAAGCAGCAGGCCCAGGCAGAGCCTTGAGCTTGAAGCCCAGTAGGTCTGTGGCCCTCAGGGCCAGAGCCATGCTTTCAAGGCAGGGAAGCGGCCTGCAAGCTGAGTGGGAGTGGGGGAGGGGAGGGAGACAGCTGAAGCCGAGTCCAGAAGGGCGGCGATGGAAGAGCTGCAGCTGGGTCAGAGCCTGGAGGGAGGGCGGGGCCTTCACTGAGGACCCCCCCCCCCCCGGAGGCCAGCCCTAGGCCCAGGCGGTCGCGCATGCGCCCTTGGCCTGTGCGGTGTGTGGGGGGTTGAACCCAAGCCCGCAGGGCTCCCGGAGCGGCCAGAGAAAGAAGGGCCCATGGAGAGGTAGGCGGGGTGGGCAGGGGGCGCCACCTTACTCTCCTCAGCACCCTGAGGGAGAGAGACAGAGACAGAGACAGAGAGAGAGATCCCTGACCTCTGAGTCTCTGCCTCCACCGCTGGCTGGTGCCAACTCACGCGCCATCCCACTTCCAGCCATCACCCCCACGCCTGCCCCGGGGCCAGCCCCACCACAGAGAGGCCGTTTGGTTCCCGCTCACCTCTGTGCCGTCCCTTCCCGACCTGACCCCAGTGCAGGGGATAAGCTTCAGACAAGTCTTTCCATGTCCCTCTGCATGACAATAGACTTCCTCCCCTCTCCCATTCCACAGGCCCACCCGGGACATCCACCTTTGTCATTAGCTCAGGAGAGGATGCAAGATGAGAATCTCTGCTATTGTGTGGGGAGACTCAGTTTCCCGGGTTTCCCCCATGGACACATGTTCTTCAGCTGGGTCTGATTTTCTCCAGACAAGCTGTCTTGGGAAGGATTTGGCCAGCCCTAAGAACCTGAAGGGAAAGGGCGGAGGGGGGTTCTCTCTCTGCCCCCGACAGCCCCGAGCTGGGTCGGTCCCTCAGACCCGGCCAGGGGCAGCCCATCCCCCGGCGCCCTTCCCCGGGGCATCCAAGGGCAGGCTCGGTGCCAGCACCACCCCGCTCGCCACTGCCCGACCATCGTCCTCCCTCGGGGGGCCTGGGCAGGACAGGGACCCGGCTGTGGGAGGCCTCCAGATCTCAGGCCTGGCACACCGTTTACCAGGCTGCTTCCTCCTCTGACGGGGCCCAGCACACGCCCCAGGAGACTTGGCAGCCGCCCCCAGGGCTCTAGCCTCTGGAACTCGTCCCCTTGGAAGGGGCCTGGCCCAGGTGCCAGGTTCGGCTGGTCGGCCAGGCTCCTTTGGAGAAAGCAGGCAAGCCGAGCCAGGCTTGCAGTGGCCCTGACGTGACACCTGCCACCTCAGGCAGAGGGCCTCCCGCGTGCCCTCCATGGCGGGTTTCTCCCCGGAGCCGTGGCCTGGGCACTAGGAAGGCCGGGCCTCACCGACACCCGGGAGGAGGGGCTAGCCCACTTGCGCCCTGGCCCCGAAACCCTCTGGTGCCATCTGCCTGTCTCGGCACTTCTGACTCCACAGAGCCTTTCCTACATCTGGGCTGCCTGCCGTGGCAAAGTGCAGGCGTGGGGTGAGGCCATGGCTTTGTCTTTCCAGGAAAAAATGAGCCCCTGGCCGAAGCAGCAGGCCCAGGCAGAGCCTTGAGCTTGAAGCCCAGTAGGTCTGTGGCCCTCAGGGCCAGAGCCATGCTTTCAAGGCAGGGAAGCGGCCTGCAAGCTGAGTGGGAGTGGGGGAGGGGAGGGAGACAGCTGAAGCCGAGTCCAGAAGGGCGGCGATGGAAGAGCTGCAGCTGGGTCAGAGCCTGGAGGGAGGGCGGGGCCTTCACTGAGGACCCCCCCCCCCCCCGGAGGCCAGCCCTAGGCCCAGGCGGTCGCGCATGCGCCCTTGGCCTGTGCGGTGTGTGGGGGGTTGAACCCAAGCCCGCAGGGCTCCCGGAGCGGCCAGAGAAAGAAGGGCCCATGGAGAGGTAGGCGGGGTGGGCAGGGGGCGCCACCTTACTCTCCTCAGCACCCTGAGGGAGAGAGACAGAGACAGAGACAGAGAGAGAGATCCCTGACCTTTGAGTCTCTGCCTCCACCGCTGGCTGGTGCCAACTCACGCGCCATCCCACTTCCAGCCATCACCCCCACGCCTGCCCCGGGGCTAGCCCCACCACAGAGAGGCCGTTTGGTTCCCGCTCACCTCTGTGCCGTCCCTTCCCGACCTGACCCCAGTGCAGGGGATAAGCTTCAGACAAGTCTTTCCATGTCCCTCTGCATGACAATAGACTTCCTCCCCTCTCCCATTCCACAGGCCCACCCGGGACATCCACCTTTGTCATTAGCTCAGGAGAGGATGCAAGATGAGAATCTCTGCTATTGTGTGGGGAGACTCAGTTTCCCGGGTTTCCCCCATGGACACATGTTCTTCAGCTGGGTCTGATTTTCTCCAGACAAGCTGTCTTGGGAAGGATTTGGCCAGCCCTAAGAACCTGAAGGGAAAGGGCGGAGGGGGGTTCTCTCTCTGCCCCCGACAGCCCCGAGCTGGGTCGGTCCCTCAGACCCGGCCAGGGGCAGCCCATCCCCCGGCGCCCTTCCCCGGGGCATCCAAGGGCAGGCTCGGTGCCAGCACCACCCCGCTCGCCACTGCCCGACCATCGTCCTCCCTCGGGGGGCCTGGGCAGGACAGGGACCCGGCTGTGGGAGGCCTCCAGATCTCAGGCCTGGCACACCGTTTACCAGGCTGCTTCCTCCTCTGACGGGGCCCAGCACACGCCCCAGGAGACTTGGCAGCCGCCCCCAGGGCTCTAGCCTCTGGAACTCGTCCCCTTGGAAGGGGCCTGGCCCAGGTGCCAGGTTCGGCTGGTCGGCCAGCCTCCTTTGGAGAAAGCAGGCAAGCCGAGCCAGGCTTGCAGTGGCCCTGACGTGACACCTGCCACCTCAGGCAGAGGGCCTCCCGCGTGCCCTCCATGGCGGGTTTCTCCCCGGAGCCGTGGCCTGGGCACTAGGAAGGCCGGGCCTCCCCGACACCCGGGAGGAGGGGCTAGCCCACTTGCGCCCTGGCCCCCAAACCCTCTGGTGCCATCTGCCTGTCTCGGCACTTCTGACTCCACAGAGCCTTTCCTACATCTGGGCTGCCTGCCGTGGCAAAGTGCAGGCGTGGGGTGAGGCCATGGCTTTGTCTTTCCAGGAAAAAATGAGCCCCTGGCCGAAGCAGCAGGCCCAGGCAGAGCCTTGAGCTTGAAGCCCAGTAGGTCTGTGGCCCTCAGGGCCAGAGCCATGCTTTCAAGGCAGGGAAGCGGCCTGCAAGCTGAGTGGGAGTGGGGGAGGGGAGGGAGACAGCTGAAGCCGAGTCCAGAAGGGCGGCGATGGAAGAGCTGCAGCTGGGTCAGAGCCTGGAGGGAGGGCGGGGCCTTCACTGAGGACCCCCCCCCCCGGAGGCCAGCCCTAGGCCCAGGCGGTCGCGCATGCGCCCTTGGCCTGTGCGGTGTGTGGGGGGTTGAACCCAAGCCCGCAGGGCTCCCGGAGCGGCCAGAGAAAGAAGGGCCCATGGAGAGGTAGGCGGGGTGGGCAGGGGGCGCCACCTTACTCTCCTCAGCACCCTGAGGGAGAGAGACAGAGACAGAGACAGAGAGAGAGATCCCTGACCTCTGAGTCTCTGCCTCCACCGCTGGCTGGTGCCAACTCACGCGCCATCCCACTTCCAGCCATCACCCCCACGCCTGCCCCGGGGCCAGCCCCACCACAGAGAGGCCGTTTGGTTCCCGCTCACCTCTGTGCCGTCCCTTCCCGACCTGACCCCAGTGCAGGGGATAAGCTTCAGACAAGTCTTTCCATGTCCCTCTGCATGACAATAGACTTCCTCCCCTCTCCCATTCCACAGGCCCACCCGGGACATCCACCTTTGTCATTAGCTCAGGAGAGGATGCAAGATGAGAATCTCTGCTATTGTGTGGGGAGACTCAGTTTCCCGGGTTTCCCCCATGGACACATGTTCTTCAGCTGGGTCTGATTTTCTCCAGACAAGCTGTCTTGGGAAGGATTTGGCCAGCCCTAAGAACCTGAAGGGAAAGGGCGGAGGGGGGTTCTCTCTCTGCCCCCGACAGCCCCGAGCTGGGTCGGTCCCTCAGACCCGGCCAGGGGCAGCCCATCCCCCGGCGCCCTTCCCCGGGGCATCCAAGGGCAGGCTCGGTGCCAGCACCACCCCGCTCGCCACTGCCCGACCATCGTCCTCCCTCGGGGGGCCTGGGCAGGACAGGGACCCGGCTGTGGGAGGCCTCCAGATCTCAGGCCTGGCACACCGTTTACCAGGCTGCTTCCTCCTCTGACGGGGCCCAGCACACGCCCCAGGAGACTTGGCAGCCGCCCCCAGGGCTCTAGCCTCTGGAACTCGTCCCCTTGGAAGGGGCCTGGCCCAGGTGCCAGGTTCGGCTGGTCGGCCAGCCTCCTTTGGAGAAAGCAGGCAAGCCGAGCCAGGCTTGCAGTGGCCCTGACGTGACACCTGCCACCTCAGGCAGAGGGCCTCCCGCGTGCCCTCCATGGCGGGTTTCTCCCCGGAGCCGTGGCCTGGGCACTAGGAAGGCCGGGCCTCACCGACACCCGGGAGGAGGGGCTAGCCCACTTGCGCCCTGGCCCCGAAACCCTCTGGTGCCATCTGCCTGTCTCGGCACTTCTGACTCCACAGAGCCTTTCCTACATCTGGGCTGCCTGCCGTGGCAAAGTGCAGGCGTGGGGTGAGGCCATGGCTTTGTCTTTCCAGGAAAAAATGAGCCCCTGGCCGAAGCAGCAGGCCCAGGCAGAGCCTTGAGCTTGAAGCCCAGTAGGTCTGTGGCCCTCAGGGCCAGAGCCATGCTTTCAAGGCAGGGAAGCGGCCTGCAAGCTGAGTGGGAGTGGGGGAGGGGAGGGAGACAGCTGAAGCCGAGTCCAGAAGGGCGGCGATGGAAGAGCTGCAGCTGGGTCAGAGCCTGGAGGGAGGGCGGGGCCTTCACTGAGGACCCCCCCCCCCCCGGAGGCCAGCCCTAGGCCCAGGCGGTCGCGCATGCGCCCTTGGCCTGTGCGGTGTGTGGGGGGTTGAACCCAAGCCCGCAGGGCTCCCGGAGCGGCCAGAGAAAGAAGGGCCCATGGAGAGGTAGGCGGGGTGGGCAGGGGGCGCCACCTTACTCTCCTCAGCACCCTGAGGGAGAGAGACAGAGACAGAGACAGAGAGAGAGATCCCTGACCTTTGAGTCTCTGCCTCCACCGCTGGCTGGTGCCAACTCACGCGCCATCCCACTTCCAGCCATCACCCCCACGCCTGCCCCGGGGCTAGCCCCACCACAGAGAGGCCGTTTGGTTCCCGCTCACCTCTGTGCCGTCCCTTCCCGACCTGACCCCAGTGCAGGGGATAAGCTTCAGACAAGTCTTTCCATGTCCCTCTGCATGACAATAGACTTCCTCCCCTCTCCCATTCCACAGGCCCACCCGGGACATCCACCTTTGTCATTAGCTCAGGAGAGGATGCAAGATGAGAATCTCTGCTATTGTGTGGGGAGACTCAGTTTCCCGGGTTTCCCCCATGGACACATGTTCTTCAGCTGGGTCTGATTTTCTCCAGACAAGCTGTCTTGGGAAGGATTTGGCCAGCCCTAAGAACCTGAAGGGAAAGGGCGGAGGGGGGTTCTCTCTCTGCCCCCGACAGCCCCGAGCTGGGTCGGTCCCTCAGACCCGGCCAGGGGCAGCCCATCCCCCGGCGCCCTTCCCCGGGGCATCCAAGGGCAGGCTCGGTGCCAGCACCACCCCGCTCGCCACTGCCCGACCATCGTCCTCCCTCGGGGGGCCTGGGCAGGACAGGGACCCGGCTGTGGGAGGCCTCCAGATCTCAGGCCTGGCACACCGTTTACCAGGCTGCTTCCTCCTCTGACGGGGCCCAGCACACGCCCCAGGAGACTTGGCAGCCGCCCCCAGGGCTCTAGCCTCTGGAACTCGTCCCCTTGGAAGGGGCCTGGCCCAGGTGCCAGGTTCGGCTGGTCGGCCAGCCTCCTTTGGAGAAAGCAGGCAAGCCGAGCCAGGCTTGCAGTGGCCCTGACGTGACACCTGCCACCTCAGGCAGAGGGCCTCCCGCGTGCCCTCCATGGCGGGTTTCTCCCCGGAGCCGTGGCCTGGGCACTAGGAAGGCCGGGCCTCCCCGACACCCGGGAGGAGGGGCTAGCCCACTTGCGCCCTGGCCCCGAAACCCTCTGGTGCCATCTGCCTGTCTCGGCACTTCTGACTCCACAGAGCCTTTCCTACATCTGGGCTGCCTGCCGTGGCAAAGTGCAGGCGTGGGGTGAGGCCATGGCTTTGTCTTTCCAGGAAAAAATGAGCCCCTGGCCGAAGCAGCAGGCCCAGGCAGAGCCTTGAGCTTGAAGCCCAGTAGGTCTGTGGCCCTCAGGGCCAGAGCCATGCTTTCAAGGCAGGGAAGCGGCCTGCAAGCTGAGTGGGAGTGGGGGAGGGGAGGGAGACAGCTGAAGCCGAGTCCAGAAGGGCGGCGATGGAAGAGCTGCAGCTGGGTCAGAGCCTGGAGGGAGGGCGGGGCCTTCACTGAGGACCCCCCCCCCGGAGGCCAGCCCTAGGCCCCGGCAGTCGCGCATGCGCCCTTGGCCTGTGCGGTGTGTGGGGGGTTGAACCCAAGCCCGCAGGGCTCCCGGAGCGGCCAGAGAAAGAAGGGCCCATGGAGAGGTAGGCGAGGTGGGCAGGGGGCGCCACCTTACTCTGCTCAGCTCCCTGAGGGAGAGAGAGAGAGACAGAGACAGAGAGAGAGATCCCTGACCTCTGAGTCTCTGCCTCCACCGCTGGCTGGTGCCAACTCACGCGCCATCCCACTTCCAGCCATCACCCCCACGCCTGCCCCGGGGCCAGCCCCACCACAGAGAGGCCGGTTGGTTCCCGCTCACCTCTGTGCCGTCCCTTCCCGACCTGACCCCAGTGCAGGGGATAAGCTTCAGACAAGTCTTTCCATGTCCCTCTGCATGACAATAGACTTCCTCCCCTCTCCCATTCCACAGGCCCACCCGGGACATTCACCTTTGTCATTAGCTCAGGAGAGGATGCAAGATGAGAATCTCTGCTATTGTGTGGGGAGACTCAGTTTCCCGGGTTTCCCCCATGGACACATGTTCTTCAGCTGGGTCTGATTTTCTCCAGACAAGCTGTCTTGGGAAGGATTTGGCCAGCCCTAAGAACCTGAAGGGAAAGGGCGGAGGGGGGTTCTCTCTCTGCCCCCGACAGCCCCGAGCTGGGTCGGTCCCTCAGACCCGGCCAGGGGCAGCCCATCCCCCGGCGCCCTTCCCCGGGGCATCCAAGGGCAGGCTCGGCGCCAGCCCCACCCCGCTCGCCACTGCCCGACCATCGTCCTCCCTCGGGGGGCCTGGGCAGGACAGGGACCCGGCTGTGGGAGGCCTCCAGATCTCAGGCCTGGCACACCGTTTACCAGGCTGCTTCCTCCTCTGACGGGGGCCCAGCACACGCCCCAGGAGACTTGGCAGCCGCCCCCAGGGCTCTAGCCTCTGGAACTCGTCCCCTTGGAAGGGGCCTGGCCCAGGTGCCAGGTTCGGCTGGTCGGCCAGCCTCCTTTGGAGAAAGCAGGCAAGCCGAGCCAGGCTTGCAGTGGCCCTGGCGTGACACCTGCCACCTCAGGCAGAGGGCCTCCCGCGTGCCCTCCATGGCGGGTTTCTCCCCGGAGCCGTGGCCTGGGCACTAGGAAGGCCGGGCCTCCCCGACTCCCGGGAGGAGGGGCTAGCCCACTTGCGCCCTGGCCCCCAAACCCTCTGGTGCCATCTGCCTGTCTCGGCACTTCTGACTCCACAGAGCCTTTCCTACATCTGGGCTGCCTGCCGTGGCAAAGTGCAGGCGTGGGGTGAGGCCATGGCTTTGTCTTTCCAGGAAAAAATGAGCCCCTGGCCGAAGCAGCAGGCCCAGGCAGAGCCTTGAGCTTGAAGCCCAGTAGGTCTGTGGCCCTCAGGGCCAGAGCCATGCTTTCAAGGCAGGGAAGCGGCCTGCAAGCTGAGTGGGAGTGGGGGAGGGGAGGGAGACAGCTGAAGCCGAGTCCAGAAGGGCGGCGATGGAAGAGCTGCAGCTGGGTCAGAGCCTGGAGGGAGGGCGGGGCCTTCACTGAGGACCCCCCCCCCCCCGGAGGCCAGCCCTAGGCCCCGGCAGTCGCGCATGCGCCCTTGGCCTGTGCGGTGTGTGGGGGGTTGAACCCAAGCCCGCAGGGCTCCCGGAGCGGCCAGAGAAAGAAGGGCCCATGGAGAGGTAGGCGAGGTGGGCAGGGGGCGCCACCTTACTCTGCTCAGCTCCCTGAGGGAGAGAGAGAGAGACAGAGACAGAGAGAGAGATCCCTGACCTCTGAGTCTCTGCCTCCACCGCTGGCTGGTGCCAACTCACGCGCCATCCCACTTCCAGACATCACCCCCACGCCTGCCCCGGGGCCAGCCCCACCACAGAGAGGCCGGTTGGTTCCCGCTCACCTCTGTGCCGTCCCTTCCCGACCTGACCCCAGTGCAGGGGATAAGCTTCAGACAAGTCTTTCCATGTCCCTCTGCATGACAATAGACTTCCTCCCCTCTCCCATTCCACAGGCCCACCCGGGACATCCACCTTTGTCATTAGCTCAGGAGAGGATGCAAGATGAGAATCTCTGCTATTGTGTGGGGAGACTCAGTTTCCCGGGTTTCCCCCATGGACACATGTTCTTCAGCTGGGTCTGATTTTCTCCAGACAAGCTGTCTTGGGAAGGATTTGGCCAGCCCTAAGAACCTGAAGGGAAAGGGCGGAGGGGGGTTCTCTCTCTGCCCCCGACAGCCCCGAGCTGGGTCGGTCCCTCAGACCCGGCCAGGGGCAGCCCATCCCCCGGCGCCCTTCCCCGGGGCATCCAAGGGCAGGCTCGGCGCCAGCACCACCCCGCTCGCCACTGCCCGACCATCGTCCTCCCTCGGGGGGCCTGGGCAGGACAGGGACCCGGCTGTGGGAGGCCTCCAGATCTCAGGCCTGGCACACCGTTTACCAGGCTGCTTCCTCCTCTGACGGGGGCCCAGCACACGCCCCAGGAGACTTGGCAGCCGCCCCCAGGGCTCTAGCCTCTGGAACTCGTCCCCTTGGAAGGGGCCTGGCCCAGGTGCCAGGTTCGGCTGGTCGGCCAGCCTCCTTTGGAGAAAGCAGGCAAGCCGAGCCAGGCTTGCAGTGGCCCTGGCGTGACACCTGCCACCTCAGGCAGAGGGCCTCCCGCGTGCCCTCCATGGCGGGTTTCTCCCCGGAGCCGTGGCCTGGGCACTAGGAAGGCCGGGCCTCCCCGACTCCCGGGAGGAGGGGCTAGCCCACTTGCGCCCTGGCCCCCAAACCCTCTGGTGCCATCTGCCTGTCTCGGCACTTCTGACTCCACAGAGCCTTTCCTACATCTGGGCTGCCTGCCGTGGCAAAGTGCAGGCGTGGGGTGAGGCCATGGCTTTGTCTTTCCAGGAAAAAATGAGCCCCTGGCCGAAGCAGCAGGCCCAGGCAGAGCCTTGAGCTTGAAGCCCAGTAGGTCTGTGGCCCTCAGGGCCAGAGCCATGCTTTCAAGGCAGGGAAGCGGCCTGCAAGCTGAGTGGGAGTGGGGGAGGGGAGGGAGACAGCTGAAGCCGAGTCCAGAAGGGCGGCGATGGAAGAGCTGCAGCTGGGTCAGAGCCTGGAGGGAGGGCGGGGCCTTCACTGAGGACCCCCCCCCCCGGAGGCCAGCCCTAGGCCCCGGCAGTCGCGCATGCGCCCTTGGCCTGTGCGGTGTGTGGGGGGTTGAACCCAAGCCCGCAGGGCTCCCGGAGCGGCCAGAGAAAGAAGGGCCCATGGAGAGGTAGGCGAGGTGGGCAGGGGGCGCCACCTTACTCTGCTCAGCTCCCTGAGGGAGAGAGAGAGAGACAGAGACAGAGAGAGAGATCCCTGACCTCTGAGTCTCTGCCTCCACCGCTGGCTGGTGCCAACTCACGCGCCATCCCACTTCCAGACATCACCCCCACGCCTGCCCCGGGGCCAGCCCCACCACAGAGAGGCCGGTTGGTTCCCGCTCACCTCTGTGCCGTCCCTTCCCGACCTGACCCCAGTGCAGGGGATAAGCTTCAGACAAGTCTTTCCATGTCCCTCTGCATGACAATAGACTTCCTCCCCTCTCCCATTCCACAGGCCCACCCGGGACATCCACCTTTGTCATTAGCTCAGGAGAGGATGCAAGATGAGAATCTCTGCTATTGTGTGGGGAGACTCAGTTTCCCGGGTTTCCCCCATGGACACATGTTCTTCAGCTGGGTCTGATTTTCTCCAGACAAGCTGTCTTGGGAAGGATTTGGCCAGCCCTAAGAACCTGAAGGGAAAGGGCGGAGGGGGGTTCTCTCTCTGCCCCCGACAGCCCCGAGCTGGGTCGGTCCCTCAGACCCGGCCAGGGGCAGCCCATCCCCCGGCGCCCTTCCCCGGGGCATCCAAGGGCAGGCTCGGTGCCAGCACCACCCCGCTCGCCACTGCCCGACCATCGTCCTCCCTCGGGGGGCCTGGGCAGGACAGGGACCCAGCTGTGGGAGGCCTCCAGATCTCAGGCCTGGCACACCGTTTACCAGGCTGCTTCCTCCTCTGACGGGGGCCCAGCACACGCCCCAGGAGACTTGGCAGCCGCCCCCAGGGCTCTAGCCTCTGGAACTCGTCCCCTTGGAAGGGGCCTGGCCCAGGTGCCAGGTTCGGCTGGTCGGCCAGCCTCCTTTGGAGAAAGCAGGCAAGCCGAGCCAGGCTTGCAGTGGCCCTGGCGTGACACCTGCCACCTCAGGCAGAGGGCCTCCCGCGTGCCCTCCATGGCGGGTTTCTCCCCGGAGCCGTGGCCTGGGCACTAGGAAGGCCGGGCCTCCCCGACTCCCGGGAGGAGGGGCTAGCCCACTTGCGCCCTGGCCCCCAAACCCTCTGGTGCCATCTGCCTGTCTCGGCACTTCTGACTCCACAGAGCCTTTCCTACATCTGGGCTGCCTGCCGTGGCAAAGTGCAGGCGTGGGGTGAGGCCATGGCTTTGTCTTTCCAGGAAAAAATGAGCCCCTGGCCGAAGCAGCAGGCCCAGGCAGAGCCTTGAGCTTGAAGCCCAGTAGGTCTGTGGCCCTCAGGGCCAGAGCCATGCTTTCAAGGCAGGGAAGCGGCCTGCAAGCTGAGTGGGAGTGGGGGAGGGGAGGGAGACAGCTGAAGCCGAGTCCAGAAGGGCGGCGATGGAAGAGCTGCAGCTGGGTCAGAGCCTGGAGGGAGGGCGGGGCCTTCACTGAGGACCCCCCCCCCCGGAGGCCAGCCCTAGGCCCCGGCAGTCGCGCATGCGCCCTTGGCCTGTGCGGTGTGTGGGGGGTTGAACCCAAGCCCGCAGGGCTCCCGGAGCGGCCAGAGAAAGAAGGGCCCATGGAGAGGTAGGCGAGGTGGGCAGGGGGCGCCACCTTACTCTGCTCAGCTCCCTGAGGGAGAGAGAGAGAGACAGAGACAGAGAGAGAGATCCCTGACCTCTGAGTCTCTGCCTCCACCGCTGGCTGGTGCCAACTCACGCGCCATCCCACTTCCAGACATCACCCCCACGCCTGCCCCGGGGCCAGCCCCACCACAGAGAGGCCGGTTGGTTCCCGCTCACCTCTGTGCCGTCCCTTCCCGACCTGACCCCAGTGCAGGGGATAAGCTTCAGACAAGTCTTTCCATGTCCCTCTGCATGACAATAGACTTCCTCCCCTCTCCCATTCCACAGGCCCACCCGGGACATCCACCTTTGTCATTAGCTCAGGAGAGGATGCAAGATGAGAATCTCTGCTATTGTGTGGGGAGACTCAGTTTCCCGGGTTTCCCCCATGGACACATGTTCTTCAGCTGGGTCTGATTTTCTCCAGACAAGCTGTCTTGGGAAGGATTTGGCCAGCCCTAAGAACCTGAAGGGAAAGGGCGGAGGGGGGTTCTCTCTCTGCCCCCGACAGCCCCGAGCTGGGTCGGTCCCTCAGACCCGGCCAGGGGCAGCCCATCCCCCGGCGCCCTTCCCCGGGGCATCCAAGGGCAGGCTCGGCGCCAGCCCCACCCCGCTCGCCACTGCCCGACCATCGTCCTCCCTCGGGGGGCCTGGGCAGGACAGGGACCCGGCTGTGGGAGGCCTCCAGATCTCAGGCCTGGCACACCGTTTACCAGGCTGCTTCCTCCTCTGACGGGGGCCCAGCACACGCCCCAGGAGACTTGGCAGCCGCCCCCAGGGCTCTAGCCTCTGGAACTCGTCCCCTTGGAAGGGGCCTGGCCCAGGTGCCAGGTTCGGCTGGTCGGCCAGCCTCCTTTGGAGAAAGCAGGCAAGCCGAGCCAGGCTTGCAGTGGCCCTGGCGTGACACCTGCCACCTCAGGCAGAGGGCCTCCCGCGTGCCCTCCATGGCGGGTTTCTCCCCGGAGCCGTGGCCTGGGCACTAGGAAGGCCGGGCCTCCCCGACTCCCGGGAGGAGGGGCTAGCCCACTTGCGCCCTGGCCCCCAAACCCTCTGGTGCCATCTGCCTGTCTCGGCACTTCTGACTCCACAGAGCCTTTCCTACATCTGGGCTGCCTGCCGTGGCAAAGTGCAGGCGTGGGGTGAGGCCATGGCTTTGTCTTTCCAGGAAAAAATGAGCCCCTGGCCGAAGCAGCAGGCCCAGGCAGAGCCTTGAGCTTGAAGCCCAGTAGGTCTGTGGCCCTCAGGGCCAGAGCCATGCTTTCAAGGCAGGGAAGCGGCCTGCAAGCTGAGTGGGAGTGGGGGAGGGGAGGGAGACAGCTGAAGCCGAGTCCAGAAGGGCGGCGATGGAAGAGCTGCAGCTGGGTCAGAGCCTGGAGGGAGGGCGGGGCCTTCACTGAGGACCCCCCCCCCCCGGAGGCCAGCCCTAGGCCCCGGCAGTCGCGCATGCGCCCTTGGCCTGTGCGGTGTGTGGGGGGTTGAACCCAAGCCCGCAGGGCTCCCGGAGCGGCCAGAGAAAGAAGGGCCCATGGAGAGGTAGGCGAGGTGGGCAGGGGGCGCCACCTTACTCTGCTCAGCTCCCTGAGGGAGAGAGAGAGAGACAGAGACAGAGAGAGAGATCCCTGACCTCTGAGTCTCTGCCTCCACCGCTGGCTGGTGCCAACTCACGCGCCATCCCACTTCCAGACATCACCCCCACGCCTGCCCCGGGGCCAGCCCCACCACAGAGAGGCCGGTTGGTTCCCGCTCACCTCTGTGCCGTCCCTTCCCGACCTGACCCCAGTGCAGGGGATAAGCTTCAGACAAGTCTTTCCATGTCCCTCTGCATGACAATAGACTTCCTCCCCTCTCCCATTCCACAGGCCCACCCGGGACATCCACCTTTGTCATTAGCTCAGGAGAGGATGCAAGATGAGAATCTCTGCTATTGTGTGGGGAGACTCAGTTTCCCGGGTTTCCCCCATGGACACATGTTCTTCAGCTGGGTCTGATTTTCTCCAGACAAGCTGTCTTGGGAAGGATTTGGCCAGCCCTAAGAACCTGAAGGGAAAGGGCGGAGGGGGGTTCTCTCTCTGCCCCCGACAGCCCCGAGCTGGGTCGGTCCCTCAGACCCGGCCAGGGGCAGCCCATCCCCCGGCGCCCTTCCCCGGGGCATCCAAGGGCAGGCTCGGCGCCAGCCCCACCCCGCTCGCCACTGCCCGACCATCGTCCTCCCTCGGGGGGCCTGGGCAGGACAGGGACCCGGCTGTGGGAGGCCTCCAGATCTCAGGCCTGGCACACCGTTTACCAGGCTGCTTCCTCCTCTGACGGGGGCCCAGCACACGCCCCAGGAGACTTGGCAGCCGCCCCCAGGGCTCTAGCCTCTGGAACTCGTCCCCTTGGAAGGGGCCTGGCCCAGGTGCCAGGTTCGGCTGGTCGGCCAGCCTCCTTTGGAGAAAGCAGGCAAGCCGAGCCAGGCTTGCAGTGGCCCTGGCGTGACACCTGCCACCTCAGGCAGAGGGCCTCCCGCGTGCCCTCCATGGCGGGTTTCTCCCCGGAGCCGTGGCCTGGGCACTAGGAAGGCCGGGCCTCCCCGACTCCCGGGAGGAGGGGCTAGCCCACTTGCGCCCTGGCCCCCAAACCCTCTGGTGCCATCTGCCTGTCTCGGCACTTCTGACTCCACAGAGCCTTTCCTACATCTGGGCTGCCTGCCGTGGCAAAGTGCAGGCGTGGGGTGAGGCCATGGCTTTGTCTTTCCAGGAAAAAATGAGCCCCTGGCCGAAGCAGCAGGCCCAGGCAGAGCCTTGAGCTTGAAGCCCAGTAGGTCTGTGGCCCTCAGGGCCAGAGCCATGCTTTCAAGGCAGGGAAGCGGCCTGCAAGCTGAGTGGGAGTGGGGGAGGGGAGGGAGACAGCTGAAGCCGAGTCCAGAAGGGCGGCGATGGAAGAGCTGCAGCTGGGTCAGAGCCTGGAGGGAGGGCGGGGCCTTCACTGAGGACCCCCCCCCCCCGGAGGCCAGCCCTAGGCCCCGGCAGTCGCGCATGCGCCCTTGGCCTGTGCGGTGTGTGGGGGGTTGAACCCAAGCCCGCAGGGCTCCCGGAGCGGCCAGAGAAAGAAGGGCCCATGGAGAGGTAGGCGAGGTGGGCAGGGGGCGCCACCTTACTCTGCTCAGCTCCCTGAGGGAGAGAGAGAGAGACAGAGACAGAGAGAGAGATCCCTGACCTCTGAGTCTCTGCCTCCACCGCTGGCTGGTGCCAACTCACGCGCCATCCCACTTCCAGACATCACCCCCACGCCTGCCCCGGGGCCAGCCCCACCACAGAGAGGCCGGTTGGTTCCCGCTCACCTCTGTGCCGTCCCTTCCCGACCTGACCCCAGTGCAGGGGATAAGCTTCAGACAAGTCTTTCCATGTCCCTCTGCATGACAATAGACTTCCTCCCCTCTCCCATTCCACAGGCCCACCCGGGACATCCACCTTTGTCATTAGCTCAGGAGAGGATGCAAGATGAGAATCTCTGCTATTGTGTGGGGAGACTCAGTTTCC
This sequence comes from Diceros bicornis minor, assembly GCF_020826845.1. Lineage (NCBI taxonomy): Eukaryota > Metazoa > Chordata > Mammalia > Perissodactyla > Rhinocerotidae > Diceros > Diceros bicornis. The sequence goes on from NW_026691257.1 coordinate 186,079, forward strand.
CGGGTTTCCCCCATGGACACATGTTCTTCAGCTGGGTCTGATTTTCTCCAGACAAGCTGTCTTGGGAAGGATTTGGCCAGCCCTAAGAACCTGAAGGGAAAGGGCGGAGGGGGGTTCTCTCTCTGCCCCCGACAGCCCCGAGCTGGGTCGGTCCCTCAGACCCGGCCAGGGGCAGCCCATCCCCCGGCGCCCTTCCCCGGGGCATCCAAGGGCAGGCTCGGCGCCAGCACCACCCCGCTCGCCACTGCCCGACCATCGTCCTCCCTCGGGGGGCCTGGGCAGGACAGGGACCCGGCTGTGGGAGGCCTCCAGATCTCAGGCCTGGCACACCGTTTACCAGGCTGCTTCCTCCTCTGACGGGGGCCCAGCACACGCCCCAGGAGACTTGGCAGCCGCCCCCAGGGCTCTAGCCTCTGGAACTCGTCCCCTTGGAAGGGGCCTGGCCCAGGTGCCAGGTTCGGCTGGTCGGCCAGCCTCCTTTGGAGAAAGCAGGCAAGCCGAGCCAGGCTTGCAGTGGCCCTGGCGTGACACCTGCCACCTCAGGCAGAGGGCCTCCCGCGTGCCCTCCATGGCGGGTTTCTCCCCGGAGCCGTGGCCTGGGCACTAGGAAGGCCGGGCCTCCCCGACTCCCGGGAGGAGGGGCTAGCCCACTTGCGCCCTGGCCCCCAAACCCTCTGGTGCCATCTGCCTGTCTCGGCACTTCTGACTCCACAGAGCCTTTCCTACATCTGGGCTGCCTGCCGTGGCAAAGTGCAGGCGTGGGGTGAGGCCATGGCTTTGTCTTTCCAGGAAAAAATGAGCCCCTGGCCGAAGCAGCAGGCCCAGGCAGAGCCTTGAGCTTGAAGCCCAGTAGGTCTGTGGCCCTCAGGGCCAGAGCCATGCTTTCAAGGCAGGGAAGCGGCCTGCAAGCTGAGTGGGAGTGGGGGAGGGGAGGGAGACAGCTGAAGCCGAGTCCAGAAGGGCGGCGATGGAAGAGCTGCAGCTGGGTCAGAGCCTGGAGGGAGGGCGGGGCCTTCACTGAGGACCCCCCCCCCCGGAGGCCAGCCCTAGGCCCCGGCAGTCGCGCATGCGCCCTTGGCCTGTGCGGTGTGTGGGGGGTTGAACCCAAGCCCGCAGGGCTCCCGGAGCGGCCAGAGAAAGAAGGGCCCAGGTGGGCAGGGGGCGCCACCTTACTCTGCTCAGCTCCCTGAGGGAGAGAGAGAGAGACAGAGACAGAGAGAGAGATCCCTGACCTCTGAGTCTCTGCCTCCACCGCTGGCTGGTGCCAACTCACGCGCCATCCCACTTCCAGACATCACCCCCACGCCTGCCCCGGGGCCAGCCCCACCACAGAGAGGCCGGTTGGTTCCCGCTCACCTCTGTGCCGTCCCTTCCCGACCTGACCCCAGTGCAGGGGATAAGCTTCAGACAAGTCTTTCCATGTCCCTCTGCATGACAATAGACTTCCTCCCCTCTCCCATTCCACAGGCCCACCCGGGGACATCCACCTTTGTCATTAGCTCAGGAGAGGATGCAAGATGAGAATCTCTGCTATTGTGTGGGGAGACTCAGTTTCCCGGGTTTCCCCCATGGACACATGTTCTTCAGCTGGGTCTGATTTTCTCCAGACAAGCTGTCTTGGGAAGGATTTGGCCAGCCCTAAGAACCTGAAGGGAAAGGGCGGAGGGGGGTTCTCTCTCTGCCCCCGACAGCCCCGAGCTGGGTCGAGTCCCTCAGACCCGGCCAGGGGCAGCCCATCCCCCGGCGCCCTTCCCCGGGGCATCCAAGGGCAGGCTCGGTGCCAGCACCACCCCGCTCGCCACTGCGCCGACCATCGTCCTCCCTCGGGGGGGCCTGGGCAGGACAGGGACCCAGCTGTGGGAGGCCTCCAGATCTCAGGCCTGGCACACCGTTTACCAGGCTGCTTCCTCCTCTGACGGGGGCCCAGCACACGCCCCAGGAGACTTGGCAGCCGCCCCCAGGGCTCTAGCCTCTGGAACTCGTCCCCTTGGAAGGGGCCTGGCCCAGGTGCCAGGTTCGGCTGGTCGGCCAGCCTCCTTTGGAGAAAGCAGGCAAGCCGAGCCAGGCTTGCAGTGGCCCTGGCGTGACACCTGCCACCTCAGGCAGAGGGCCTCCCGCGTGCCCTCCATGGCGGGTTTCTCCCCGGAGGCCGTGGCCTGGGCACTAGGAAGGCCGGGCCTCCCCGACTCCCGGGAGGAGGGGCTAGCCCACTTGCGCCCTGGCCCCCAAACCCTCTGGTGCCATCTGCCTGTCTCGGCACTTCTGACTCCACAGAGCCTTTCCTACATCTGGGCTGCCTGCCGTGGCAAAGTGCAGGCGTGGGGTGAGGCCATGGCTTTGTCTTTCCAGGAAAAAATGAGCCCCTGGCCGAAGCAGCAGGCCCAGGCAGAGCCTTGAGCTTGAAGCCCAGTAGGTCTGTGGCCCTCAGGGCCAGAGCCATGCTTTCAAGGCAGGGAAGCGCCTGCAAGCTGAGTGGGAGTGGGGGAGGGGAGGGAGACAGCTGAAGCCGAGTCCAGAAGGGCGGCGATGGAAGAGCTGCAGCTGGGTCAGAGCCTGGAGGGAGGGCGGGGCCTTCACTGAGGACCCCCCCCCCCCGGAGGCCAGCCCTAGGCCCCGGCAGGTCGCGCATGCGCCCTTGGCCTGTGCGGTGTGTGGGGGGTTGAACCCAAGCCCGCAGGGCTCCCGGAGCGGCCAGAGAAAGAAGGGCCCATGGAGAGGTAGGCGAGGTGGGCAGGGGGCGCCACCTTACTCTGCTCAGCTCCCTGAGGGAGAGAGAGAGAGACAGAGACAGAGAGAGAGATCCCTGACCTCTGAGTCTCTGCCTCCACCGCTGGCTGGTGCCAACTCACGCGCCATCCCCACTTCCAGACATCACCCCCCACGCCTGCCCCGGGGCCAGCCCCCACCACAGAGAGGCCGGTTGGTTCCCGCTCACCTCTGTGCCGTCCCTTCCCGACCTGACCCCAGTGCAGGGGATAAGCTTCAGACAAGTCTTTCCATGTCCCTCTGCATGACAATAGACTTCCTCCCCCTCTCCCATTCCACAGGCCCACCCGGGACATCCACCTTTGTCATTAGCTCAGGAGAGGATGCAAGATGAGAATCTCTGCTATTGTGTGGGGAGACTCAGTTTCCCGGGTTTCCCCCATGGACACATGTTCTTCAGCTGGGTCTGATTTTCTCCAGACAAGCTGTCTTGGGAAGGATTTGGCCAGCCCTAAGAACCTGAAGGAAAGGGCGGAGGGGGGTTCTCTCTCTGCCCCCGACAGCCCCGAGCTGGGTCGGTCCCCTCAGACCCGGCCAGGGGCAGCCCATCCCCCGGCGCCCTTCCCCGGGGCATCCAAGGGCAGGCTCGGTGCCAGCACCACCCCCGCTCGCCACTGCCCGACCATCGTCCTCCCTCGGGGGGCCTGGGCAGGACAGGGGACCCGGCTGTGGGAGGCCTCCAGATCTCAGGCCTGGCACACCCGTTTACCAGGCTGCTTCCTCCTCTGACGGGGGCCCAGCACACGCCCCAGGAGACTTGGCAGCCGCCCCCAGGGCTCTAGCCTCTGGAACTCGTCCCCCTTGGAAGGGGCCTGGCCCAGGTGCCAGGTTCGGCTGGGTCGGCCCAGCCTCCTTTGGAGAAAGCAGGCAAGCCGAGCCAGGCTTGCAGTGGCCCTGGCGTGACACCTGCCACCTCAGGCAGAGGGCCTCCCGCGTGCCCTCCATGGCGGGTTTCTCCCCGGAGCCGTGGCCTGGGCACTAGGAAGGCCGGGCCTCCCCGACTCCCGGGAGGAGGGGCTAGCCCACTTGCGCCCTGGCCCCCAAACCCTCTGGTGCCATCTGCCTGTCTCGGCACTTCTGACTCCACAGAGCCTTTCCTACATCTGGGCTGCCTGCCGTGGCAAAGTGCAGGCGTGGGGTGAGGCCATGGCTTTGTCTTTCCAGGAAAAAATGAGCCCCTGGCCGAAGCAGCAGGCCCAGGCAGAGCCTTGAGCTTGAAGCCCAGTAGGTCTGTGGCCCTCAGGGCCAGAGCCATGCTTTCAAGGCAGGGAAGCGGCCTGCAAGCTGAGTGGGAGTGGGGGAGGGGAGGGAGACAGCTGAAGCCGAGTCCAGAAGGGCGGCGATGGAAGAGCTGCAGCTGGGTCAGAGCCTGGAGGGAGGGCGGGGCCTTCACTGAGGACCCCCCCCCCCCCGGAGGCCAGCCCTAGGCCCCGGCAGTCGCGCATGCGCCCTTGGCCTGTGCGGTGTGTGGGGGGTTGAACCCAAGCCCGCAGGGCTCCCGGAGCGGCCAGAGAAAGAAGGGCCCATGGAGAGGTAGGCGAGGTGGGCAGGGGGCGCCACCTTACTCTGCTCAGCTCCCTGAGGGAGAGAGAGAGAGACAGAGACAGAGAGAGAGATCCCTGACCTCTGAGTCTCTGCCTCCACCGCTGGCTGGTGCCAACTCACGCGCCATCCCACTTCCAGACATCACCCCCACGCCTGCCCCGGGGCCAGCCCCACCACAGAGAGGCCGGTTGGTTCCCGCTCACCTCTGTGCCGTCCCTTCCCGACCTGACCCCAGTGCAGGGGATAAGCTTCAGACAAGTCTTTCCATGTCCCTCTGCATGACAATAGACTTCCTCCCCTCTCCCATTCCACAGGCCCACCCGGGACATCCACCTTTGTCATTAGCTCAGGAGAGGATGCAAGATGAGAATCTCTGCTATTGTGTGGGGAGACTCAGTTTCCCGGGTTTCCCCCATGGACACATGTTCTTCAGCTGGGTCTGATTTTCTCCAGACAAGCTGTCTTGGGAAGGATTTGGCCAGCCCTAAGAACCTGAAGGGAAAGGGCGGAGGGGGGTTCTCTCTCTGCCCCCGACAGCCCCGAGCTGGGTCGGTCCCTCAGACCCGGCCAGGGGCAGCCCATCCCCCGGCGCCCTTCCCCGGGGCATCCAAGGGCAGGCTCGGCGCCAGCACCACCCCGCTCGCCACTGCCCGACCATCGTCCTCCCTCGGGGGGCCTGGGCAGGACAGGGACCCGGCTGTGGGAGGCCTCCAGATCTCAGGCCTGGCACACCGTTTACCAGGCTGCTTCCTCCTCTGACGGGGGCCCAGCACACGCCCCAGGAGACTTGGCAGCCGCCCCCAGGGCTCTAGCCTCTGGAACTCGTCCCCTTGGAAGGGGCCTGGCCCAGGTGCCAGGTTCGGCTGGTCGGGCCAGCCTCCTTTGGAGAAAGCAGGCAAGCCGAGCCAGGCTTGCAGTGGCCCTGGCGTGACACCTGCCACCTCAGGCAGAGGGCCTCCCGCGTGCCCTCCATGGCGGGTTTCTCCCCGGAGCCGTGGCCTGGGCACTAGGAAGGCCGGGCCTCCCCGACTCCCGGGAGGAGGGGCTAGCCCACTTGCGCCCTGGCCCCCAAACCCTCTGGTGCCATCTGCCTGTCTCGGCACTTCTGACTCCACAGAGCCTTTCCTACATCTGGGCTGCCTGCCGTGGCAAAGTGCAGGCGTGGGGTGAGGCCATGGCTTTGTCTTTCCAGGAAAAAATGAGCCCCTGGCCGAAGCAGCAGGCCCAGGCAGAGCCTTGAGCTTGAAGCCCAGTAGGTCTGTGGCCCTCAGGGCCAGAGCCATGCTTTCAAGGCAGGGAAGCGGCCTGCAAGCTGAGTGGGAGTGGGGGAGGGGAGGGAGACAGCTGAAGCCGAGTCCAGAAGGGCGGCGATGGAAGAGCTGCAGCTGGGTCAGAGCCTGGAGGGAGGGCGGGGCCTTCACTGAGGACCCCCCCCCCCCCGGAGGCCAGCCCTAGGCCCCGGCAGTCGCGCATGCGCCCTTGGCCTGTGCGGTGTGTGGGGGGTTGAACCCAAGCCCGCAGGGCTCCCGGAGCGGCCAGAGAAAGAAGGGCCCATGGAGAGGTAGGCGAGGTGGGCAGGGGGCGCCACCTTACTCTGCTCAGCTCCCTGAGGGAGAGAGAGAGAGACAGAGACAGAGAGAGAGATCCCTGACCTCTGAGTCTCTGCCTCCACCGCTGGCTGGTGCCAACTCACGCGCCATCCCACTTCCAGACATCACCCCCCACGCCTGCCCCGGGGCCAGCCCCACCACAGAGAGGCCGGTTGGTTCCCGCTCACCTCTGTGCCGTCCCTTCCCGACCTGACCCCAGTGCAGGGGATAAGCTTCAGACAAGTCTTTCCATGTCCCTCTGCATGACAATAGACTTCCTCCCCTCTCCCATTCCACAGGCCCACCCGGGACATCCACCTTTGTCATTAGCTCAGGAGAGGATGCAAGATGAGAATCTCTGCTATTGTGTGGGGAGACTCAGTTTCCCGGGTTTCCCCCATGGACACATGTTCTTCAGCTGGGTCTGATTTTCTCCAGACAAGCTGTCTTGGGAAGGATTTGGCCAGCCCTAAGAACCTGAAGGGAAAGGGCGGAGGGGGGTTCTCTCTCTGCCCCCGACAGCCCCGAGCTGGGTCGGTCCCTCAGACCCGGCCAGGGGCAGCCCATCCCCCGGCGCCCTTCCCCGGGGCATCCAAGGGCAGGCTCGGTGCCAGCACCACCCCCGCTCGCCACTGCCCGACCATCGTCCTCCCTCGGGGGGCCTGGGCAGGACAGGGACCCGGCTGTGGGAGGCCTCCAGATCTCAGGCCTGGCACACCGTTTACCAGGCTGCTTCCTCCTCTGACGGGGGCCCAGCACACGCCCCAGGAGACTTGGCAGCCGCCCCCAGGGCTCTAGCCTCTGGAACTCGTCCCCTTGGAAGGGGCCTGGCCCAGGTGCCAGGTTCGGCTGGTCGGCCAGCCTCCTTTGGAGAAAGCAGGCAAGCCGAGCCAGGCTTGCAGTGGCCCTGGCGTGACACCTGCCACCTCAGGCAGAGGGCCTCCCGCGTGCCCTCCATGGCGGGTTTCTCCCCGGAGCCGTGGCCTGGGCACTAGGAAGGCCGGGCCTCCCCGACTCCCGGGAGGAGGGGCTAGCCCACTTGCGCCCTGGCCCCCAAACCCTCTGGTGCCATCTGCCTGTCTCGGCACTTCTGACTCCACAGAGCCTTTCCTACATCTGGGCTGCCTGCCGTGGCAAAGTGCAGGCGTGGGGTGAGGCCATGGCTTTGTCTTTCCAGGAAAAAATGAGCCCCTGGCCGAAGCAGCAGGCCCAGGCAGAGCCTTGAGCTTGAAGCCCAGTAGGTCTGTGGCCCTCAGGGCCAGAGCCATGCTTTCAAGGCAGGGAAGCGGCCTGCAAGCTGAGTGGGAGTGGGGGAGGGGAGGGAGACAGCTGAAGCCGAGTCCAGAAGGGCGGCGATGGAAGAGCTGCAGCTGGGTCAGAGCCTGGAGGGAGGGCGGGGCCTTCACTGAGGACCCCCCCCCCCCGGAGGCCAGCCCTAGGCCCCGGCGGTCGCGCATGCGCCCTTGGCCTGTGCGGTGTGTGGGGGGTTGAACCCAAGCCCGCAGGGCTCCCGGAGCGGCCAGAGAAAGAAGGGCCCATGGAGAGGTAGGCGAGGTGGGCAGGGGGCGCCACCTTACTCTGCTCAGCTCCCTGAGGGAGAGAGAGAGAGACAGAGACAGAGAGAGAGATCCCTGACCTCTGAGTCTCTGCCTCCACCGCTGGCTGGTGCCAACTCACGCGCCATCCCACTTCCAGACATCACCCCCACGCCTGCCCCGGGGCCAGCCCCACCACAGAGAGGCCGGTTGGTTCCCGCTCACCTCTGTGCCGTCCCTTCCCGACCTGACCCCAGTGCAGGGGATAAGCTTCAGACAAGTCTTTCCATGTCCCTCTGCATGACAATAGACTTCCTCCCCTCTCCCATTCCACAGGCCCACCCGGGACATCCACCTTTGTCATTAGCTCAGGAGAGGATGCAAGATGAGAATCTCTGCTATTGTGTGGGGAGACTCAGTTTCCCGGGTTTCCCCCATGGACACATGTTCTTCAGCTGGGTCTGATTTTCTCCAGACAAGCTGTCTTGGGAAGGATTTGGCCAGCCCTAAGAACCTGAAGGGAAAGGGCGGAGGGGGGTTCTCTCTCTGCCCCCGACAGCCCCGAGCTGGGTCGGTCCCTCAGACCCGGCCAGGGGCAGCCCATCCCCCGGCGCCCTTCCCCGGGGCATCCAAGGGCAGGCTCGGTGCCAGCACCACCCCGCTCGCCACTGCCCGACCATCGTCCTCCCTCGGGGGGCCTGGGCAGGACAGGGACCCGGCTGTGGGAGGCCTCCAGATCTCAGGCCTGGCACACCCGTTTACCAGGCTGCTTCCTCCTCTGACGGGGCCCAGCACACGCCCCAGGAGACTTGGCAGCCGCCCCCAGGGCTCTAGCCTCTGGAACTCGTCCCCTTGGAAGGGGCCTGGCCCAGGTGCCAGGTTCGGCTGGTCGGCCAGCCTCCTTTGGAGAAAGCAGGCAAGCCGAGCCAGGCTTGCAGTGGCCCTGACGTGACACCTGCCACCTCAGGCAGAGGGCCTCCCGCGTGCCCTCCATGGCGGGTTTCTCCCCGGAGCCGTGGCCTGGGCACTAGGAAGGCCGGGCCTCCCCGACACCCGGGAGGAGGGGCTAGCCCACTTGCGCCCTGGCCCCCAAACCCTCTGGTGCCATCTGCCTGTCTCGGCACTTCTGACTCCACAGAGCCTTTCCTACATCTGGGCTGCCTGCCGTGGCAAAGTGCAGGCGTGGGGTGAGGCCATGGCTTTGTCTTTCCAGGAAAAAATGAGCCCCTCGGCCGAAGCAGCAGGCCCAGGCAGAGCCTTGAGCTTGAAGCCCAGTAGGTCTGTGGCCCTCAGGGCCAGAGCCATGCTTTCAAGGCAGGGAAGCGGCCTGCAAGCTGAGTGGGAGTGGGGGAGGGGAGGGAGACAGCTGAAGCCGAGTCCAGAAGGGCGGCGATGGAAGAGCTGCAGCTGGGTCAGAGCCTGGAGGGAGGGCGGGGCCTTCACTGAGGACCCCCCCCCCGGAGGCCAGCCCTAGGCCCAGGCGGTCGCGCATGCGCCCTTGGCCTGTGCGGTGTGTGGGGGGTTGAACCCAAGCCCGCAGGGCTCCCGGAGCGGCCAGAGAAAGAAGGGCCCATGGAGAGGTAGGCGGGGTGGGCAGGGGGCGCCACCTTACTCTCCTCAGCACCCTGAGGGAGAGAGACAGAGACAGAGACAGAGAGAGAGATCCCTGACCTCTGAGTCTCTGCCTCCACCGCTGGCTGGTGCCAACTCACGCGCCATCCCACTTCCAGCCATCACCCCCACGCCTGCCCCGGGGCCAGCCCCACCACAGAGAGGCCGTTTGGTTCCCGCTCACCTCTGTGCCGTCCCTTCCCGACCTGACCCCAGTGCAGGGGATAAGCTTCAGACAAGTCTTTCCATGTCCCTCTGCATGACAATAGACTTCCTCCCCTCTCCCATTCCACAGGCCCACCCGGGACATCCACCTTTGTCATTAGCTCAGGAGAGGATGCAAGATGAGAATCTCTGCTATTGTGTGGGGAGACTCAGTTTCCCGGGTTTCCCCCATGGACACATGTTCTTCAGCTGGGTCTGATTTTCTCCAGACAAGCTGTCTTGGGAAGGATTTGGCCAGCCCTAAGAACCTGAAGGGAAAGGGCGGAGGGGGGTTCTCTCTCTGCCCCCGACAGCCCCGAGCTGGGTCGGTCCCTCAGACCCGGCCAGGGGCAGCCCATCCCCCGGCGCCCTTCCCCGGGGCATCCAAGGGCAGGCTCGGTGCCAGCACCACCCCGCTCGCCACTGCCCGACCATCGTCCTCCCTCGGGGGGCCTGGGCAGGACAGGGACCCGGCTGTGGGAGGCCTCCAGATCTCAGGCCTGGCACACCGTTTACCAGGCTGCTTCCTCCTCTGACGGGGCCCAGCACACGCCCCAGGAGACTTGGCAGCCGCCCCCAGGGCTCTAGCCTCTGGAACTCGTCCCCTTGGAAGGGGCCTGGCCCAGGTGCCAGGTTCGGCTGGTCGGCCAGCCTCCTTTGGAGAAAGCAGGCAAGCCGAGCCAGGCTTGCAGTGGCCCTGACGTGACACCTGCCACCTCAGGCAGAGGGCCTCCCGCGTGCCCTCCATGGCGGGTTTCTCCCCGGAGCCGTGGCCTGGGCACTAGGAAGGCCGGGCCTCCCCGACACCCGGGAGGAGGGGCTAGCCCACTTGCGCCCTGGCCCCGAAACCCTCTGGTGCCATCTGCCTGTCTCGGCACTTCTGACTCCACAGAGCCTTTCCTACATCTGGGCTGCCTGCCGTGGCAAAGTGCAGGCGTGGGGTGAGGCCATGGCTTTGTCTTTCCAGGAAAAAATGAGCCCCTGGCCGAAGCAGCAGGCCCAGGCAGAGCCTTGAGCTTGAAGCCCAGTAGGTCTGTGGCCCTCAGGGCCAGAGCCATGCTTTCAAGGCAGGGAAGCGGCCTGCAAGCTGAGTGGGAGTGGGGGAGGGGAGGGAGACAGCTGAAGCCGAGTCCAGAAGGGCGGCGATGGAAGAGCTGCAGCTGGGTCAGAGCCTGGAGGGAGGGCGGGGCCTTCACTGAGGACCCCCCCCCCGGAGGCCAGCCCTAGGCCCCGGCAGTCGCGCATGCGCCCTTGGCCTGTGCGGTGTGTGGGGGGTTGAACCCAAGCCCGCAGGGCTCCCGGAGCGGCCAGAGAAAGAAGGGCCCATGGAGAGGTAGGCGAGGTGGGCAGGGGGCGCCACCTTACTCTGCTCAGCTCCCTGAGGGAGAGAGAGAGAGACAGAGACAGAGAGAGAGATCCCTGACCTCTGAGTCTCTGCCTCCACCGCTGGCTGGTGCCAACTCACGCGCCATCCCACTTCCAGCCATCACCCCCACGCCTGCCCCGGGGCCAGCCCCACCACAGAGAGGCCGGTTGGTTCCCGCTCACCTCTGTGCCGTCCCTTCCCGACCTGACCCCAGTGCAGGGGATAAGCTTCAGACAAGTCTTTCCATGTCCCTCTGCATGACAATAGACTTCCTCCCCTCTCCCATTCCACAGGCCCACCCGGGACATCCACCTTTGTCATTAGCTCAGGAGAGGATGCAAGATGAGAATCTCTGCTATTGTGTGGGGAGACTCAGTTTCCCGGGTTTCCCCCATGGACACATGTTCTTCAGCTGGGTCTGATTTTCTCCAGACAAGCTGTCTTGGGAAGGATTTGGCCAGCCCTAAGAACCTGAAGGGAAAGGGCGGAGGGGGGTTCTCTCTCTGCCCCCGACAGCCCCGAGCTGGGTCGGTCCCTCAGACCCGGCCAGGGGCAGCCCATCCCCCGGCGCCCTTCCCCGGGGCATCCAAGGGCAGGCTCGGCGCCAGCCCCACCCCGCTCGCCACTGCCCGACCATCGTCCTCCCTCGGGGGGCCTGGGCAGGACAGGGACCCGGCTGTGGGAGGCCTCCAGATCTCAGGCCTGGCACACCGTTTACCAGGCTGCTTCCTCCTCTGACGGGGGCCCAGCACACGCCCCAGGAGACTTGGCAGCCGCCCCCAGGGCTCTAGCCTCTGGAACTCGTCCCCTTGGAAGGGGCCTGGCCCAGGTGCCAGGTTCGGCTGGTCGGCCAGCCTCCTTTGGAGAAAGCAGGCAAGCCGAGCCAGGCTTGCAGTGGCCCTGGCGTGACACCTGCCACCTCAGGCAGAGGGCCTCCCGCGTGCCCTCCATGGCGGGTTTCTCCCCGGAGCCGTGGCCTGGGCACTAGGAAGGCCGGGCCTCCCCGACTCCCGGGAGGAGGGGCTAGCCCACTTGCGCCCTGGCCCCCAAACCCTCTGGTGCCATCTGCCTGTCTCGGCACTTCTGACTCCACAGAGCCTTTCCTACATCTGGGCTGCCTGCCGTGGCAAAGTGCAGGCGTGGGGTGAGGCCATGGCTTTGTCTTTCCAGGAAAAAATGAGCCCCTGGCCGAAGCAGCAGGCCCAGGCAGAGCCTTGAGCTTGAAGCCCAGTAGGTCTGTGGCCCTCAGGGCCAGAGCCATGCTTTCAAGGCAGGGAAGCGGCCTGCAAGCTGAGTGGGAGTGGGGGAGGGGAGGGAGACAGCTGAAGCCGAGTCCAGAAGGGCGGCGATGGAAGAGCTGCAGCTGGGTCAGAGCCTGGAGGGAGGGCGGGGCCTTCACTGAGGACCCCCCCCCCCGGAGGCCAGCCCTAGGCCCCGGCAGTCGCGCATGCGCCCTTGGCCTGTGCGGTGTGTGGGGGGTTGAACCCAAGCCCGCAGGGCTCCCGGAGCGGCCAGAGAAAGAAGGGCCCATGGAGAGGTAGGCGAGGTGGGCAGGGGGCGCCACCTTACTCTGCTCAGCTCCCTGAGGGAGAGAGAGAGAGACAGAGACAGAGAGAGAGATCCCTGACCTCTGAGTCTCTGCCTCCACCGCTGGCTGGTGCCAACTCACGCGCCATCCCACTTCCAGCCATCACCCCCCACGCCTGCCCCGGGGCCAGCCCCACCACAGAGAGGCCGGTTGGTTCCCGCTCACCTCTGTGCCGTCCCTTCCCGACCTGACCCCAGTGCAGGGGATAAGCTTCAGACAAGTCTTTCCATGTCCCTCTGCATGACAATAGACTTCCTCCCCTCTCCCATTCCACAGGCCCACCCGGGACATCCACCTTTGTCATTAGCTCAGGAGAGGATGCAAGATGAGAATCTCTGCTATTGTGTGGGGAGACTCAGTTTCCCGGGTTTCCCCCATGGACACATGTTCTTCAGCTGGGTCTGATTTTCTCCAGACAAGCTGTCTTGGGAAGGATTTGGCCAGCCCTAAGAACCTGAAGGGAAAGGGCGGAGGGGGGTTCTCTCTCTGCCCCCGACAGCCCCGAGCTGGGTCGGTCCCTCAGACCCGGCCAGGGGCAGCCCATCCCCCGGCGCCCTTCCCCGGGGCATCCAAGGGCAGGCTCGGCGCCAGCCCCACCCCGCTCGCCACTGCCCGACCATCGTCCTCCCTCGGGGGGCCTGGGCAGGACAGGGACCCGGCTGTGGGAGGCCTCCAGATCTCAGGCCTGGCACACCGTTTACCAGGCTGCTTCCTCCTCTGACGGGGGCCCAGCACACGCCCCAGGAGACTTGGCAGCCGCCCCCAGGGCTCTAGCCTCTGGAACTCGTCCCCTTGGAAGGGGCCTGGCCCAGGTGCCAGGTTCGGCTGGTCGGCCAGCCTCCTTTGGAGAAAGCAGGCAAGCCGAGCCAGGCTTGCAGTGGCCCTGGCGTGACACCTGCCACCTCAGGCAGAGGGCCTCCCGCGTGCCCTCCATGGCGGGTTTCTCCCCGGAGCCGTGGCCTGGGCACTAGGAAGGCCGGGCCTCCCCGACTCCCGGGAGGAGGGGCTAGCCCACTTGCGCCCTGGCCCCCAAACCCTCTGGTGCCATCTGCCTGTCTCGGCACTTCTGACTCCACAGAGCCTTTCCTACATCTGGGCTGCCTGCCGTGGCAAAGTGCAGGCGTGGGGTGAGGCCATGGCTTTGTCTTTCCAGGAAAAAATGAGCCCCTGGCCGAAGCAGCAGGCCCAGGCAGAGCCTTGAGCTTGAAGCCCAGTAGGTCTGTGGCCCTCAGGGCCAGAGCCATGCTTTCAAGGCAGGGAAGCGGCCTGCAAGCTGAGTGGGAGTGGGGGAGGGGAGGGAGACAGCTGAAGCCGAGTCCAGAAGGGCGGCGATGGAAGAGCTGCAGCTGGGTCAGAGCCTGGAGGGAGGGCGGGGCCTTCACTGAGGACCCCCCCCCCCCCCGGAGGCCAGCCCTAGGCCCCGGCAGTCGCGCATGCGCCCTTGGCCTGTGCGGTGTGTGGGGGGTTGAACCCAAGCCCGCAGGGCTCCCGGAGCGGCCAGAGAAAGAAGGGCCCATGGAGAGGTAGGCGAGGTGGGCAGGGGGCGCCACCTTACTCTGCTCAGCTCCCTGAGGGAGAGAGAGAGAGACAGAGACAGAGAGAGAGATCCCTGACCTCTGAGTCTCTGCCTCCACCGCTGGCTGGTGCCAACTCACGCGCCATCCCACTTCCAGCCATCACCCCCACGCCTGCCCCGGGGCCAGCCCCACCACAGAGAGGCCGGTTGGTTCCCGCTCACCTCTGTGCCGTCCCTTCCCGACCTGACCCCAGTGCAGGGGATAAGCTTCAGACAAGTCTTTCCATGTCCCTCTGCATGACAATAGACTTCCTCCCCTCTCCCATTCCACAGGCCCACCCGGGACATCCACCTTTGTCATTAGCTCAGGAGAGGATGCAAGATGAGAATCTCTGCTATTGTGTGGGGAGACTCAGTTTCCCGGGTTTCCCCCATGGACACATGTTCTTCAGCTGGGTCTGATTTTCTCCAGACAAGCTGTCTTGGGAAGGATTTGGCCAGCCCTAAGAACCTGAAGGGAAAGGGCGGAGGGGGGTTCTCTCTCTGCCCCCGACAGCCCCGAGCTGGGTCGGTCCCTCAGACCCGGCCAGGGGCAGCCCATCCCCCGGCGCCCTTCCCCGGGGCATCCAAGGGCAGGCTCGGTGCCAGCACCACCCCGCTCGCCACTGCCCGACCATCGTCCTCCCTCGGGGGGCCTGGGCAGGACAGGGACCCGGCTGTGGGAGGCCTCCAGATCTCAGGCCTGGCACACCGTTTACCAGGCTGCTTCCTCCTCTGACGGGGCCCAGCACACGCCCCAGGAGACTTGGCAGCCGCCCCCAGGGCTCTAGCCTCTGGAACTCGTCCCCTTGGAAGGGTCCTGGCCCAGGTGCCAGGTTCGGCTGGTCGGCCAGCCTCCTTTGGAGAAAGCAGGCAAGCCGAGCCAGGCTTGCAGTGGCCCTGACGTGACACCTGCCACCTCAGGCAGAGGGCCTCCCGCGTGCCCTCCATGGCGGGTTTCTCCCCGGAGCCGTGGCCTGGGCACTAGGAAGGCCGGGCCTCCCCGACTCCCGGGAGGAGGGGCTAGCCCACTTGCGCCCTGGCCCCCAAACCCTCTGGTGCCATCTGCCTGTCTCGGCACTTCTGACTCCACAGAGCCTTTCCTACATCTGGGCTGCCTGCCGTGGCAAAGTGCAGGCGTGGGGTGAGGCCATGGCTTTGTCTTTCCAGGAAAAAATGAGCCCCTGGCCGAAGCAGCAGGCCCAGGCAGAGCCTTGAGCTTGAAGCCCAGTAGGTCTGTGGCCCTCAGGGCCAGAGCCATGCTTTCAAGGCAGGGAAGCGGCCTGCAAGCTGAGTGGGAGTGGGGGAGGGGAGGGAGACAGCTGAAGCCGAGTCCAGAAGGGCGGCGATGAAGAGCTGCAGCTGGGTCAGAGCCTGGAGGGAGGGCGGGGGCCCTTCACTGAGGACCCCCCCCCCCGGAGGCCAGCCCTAGGCCCCGGCAGTCGCGCATGCGCCCTTGGCCTGTGCGGTGTGTGGGGGGTTGAACCCAAGCCCGCAGGGGCTCCCGGAGCGGCCAGAGAAAGAAGGGCCCATGGAGAGGTAGGCGAGGTGGGCAGGGGGCGCCACCTTACTCTGCTCAGCTCCCTGAGGGAGAGAGAGAGAGACAGAGACAGAGAGAGAGATCCCTGACCTCTGAGTCTCTGCCTCACCGCTGGCTGGTGCCAACTACGCGCCATCCCACTTCCAGACATCCCCCCACGCCTGCCCCGGGGCCAGCCCCACACAGAGAGGCCGGTTGGTTCCCGCTCACCTCTGTGCCGTCCCTTCCCGACCTGACCCCAGTGCAGGGGATAAGCTTCAGACAAGTCTTTCCATGTCCCTCTGCATGACAATAGACTTCCTCCCCTCTCCCATTCCACAGGCCCACCCGGGACATCCACCTTTGTCATTAGCTCAGGAGAGGATGCAAGATGAGAATCTCTGCTATTGTGTGGGGAGACTCAGTTTCCCGGGTTTCCCCCATGGACACATGTTCTTCAGCTGGGTCTGATTTTCTCCAGACAAGCTGTCTTGGGAAGGATTTGGGCCAGCCCTAAGAACCTGAAGGGAAAGGGCGGAGGGGGTTCTCTCTCTGCCCCCGACAGCCCCGAGCTGGGTCGGTCCCTCAGACCCGGCCAGGGGCAGCCCATCCCCCGGCGCCCTTCCCCGGGGCATCCAAGGGCAGGCTCGGTGCCAGCACCACCCCGCTCGCCACTGCCCGACCATCGTCCTCCCTCGGGGGGCCTGGGCAGGACAGGGACCCGGCTGTGGGAGGCCTCCAGATCTCAGGCCTGGCACTCCGTTTACCAGGCTGCTTCCTCCTCTGACGGGGGCCCAGCACACGCCCCAGGAGACTTGGCAGCCGCCCCCAGGGCTCTAGCCTCTGGAACTCGTCCCCTTGGAAGGGGCCTGGCCCAGGTGCCAGGTTCGGCTGGTCGGCCAGCCTCCTTTGGAGAAAGCAGGCAAGCCGAGCCAGGCTTGCAGTGGCCCTGGCGTGACACCTGCCACCTCAGGCAGAGGGCCTCCCGCGTGCCCTCCATGGCGGGTTTCTCCCCGGAGCCGTGGGCCTGGGCACTAGGAAGGCCGGGCCTCCCCGACTCCCGGGAGGAGGGGCTAGCCCACTTGCGCCCTGGCCCCCAAACCCTCTGGTGCCATCTGCCTGTCTCGGCACTTCTGACTCCACAGAGCCTTTCCTACATCTGGGCTGCCTGCCGTGGCAAAGTGGCAGGCGTGGGGTGAGGCCATGGCTTTGTCTTTCCAGGAAAAAATGAGCCCCTGGCCGAAGCAGCAGGCCCAGGCAGAGCCTTGAGCTTGAAGCCCAGTAGGTCTGTGGCCCTCAGGGCCAGAGCCATGCTTTCAAGGCAGGGAAGCGGCCTGCAAGCTGAGTGGGAGTGGGGGAGGGGAGGGAGACAGCTGAAGCCGAGTCCAGAAGGGCGGCGATGGAAGAGCTGCAGCTGGGTCAGAGCCTGGAGGGAGGGCGGGGCCTTCACTGAGGACCCCCCCCCCCCGGAGGCCAGCCCTAGGCCCCGGCAGTCGCGCATGCGCCCTTGCCTGTGCGGTGTGTGGGGGGTTGAACCCAAGCCCGCAGGGCTCCCGGAGCGGCCAGAGAAAGAAGGGCCCTTGGAGAGGTAGGGCGAGGTGGGCAGGGGGCGCCACCTTACTCTGCTCAGCTCCCTGAGGGAGAGAGAGAGAGACAGAGACAGAGAGAGAGATCCCTGACCTCTGAGTCTCTGCCTCCACCGCTGGCTGGTGCCAACTCACGCGCCATCCCACTTCCAGACATCACCCCCACGCCTGCCCCGGGGCCAGCCCCACCACAGAGAGGCCGGTTGGTTTCCCGCTCACCTCTGTGCCGGTCCCTTCCCGACCTGACCCAGTGCAGGGGATAAGCTTCAGACAAGTCTTTCCATGTCCCTCTGCATGACAATAGACTTCCTCCCCTCTCCCATTCCACAGGCCCACCCGGGACATCCACCTTTGTCATTAGCTCAGGAGAGGATGCAAGATGAGAATCTCTGCTATTGTGTGGGGAGACTCAGTTTCCCGGGTTTCCCCCATGGACACATGTTCTTCAGCTGGGTCTGATTTTCTCCAGACAAGCTGTCTTGGGAAGGATTTGGCCAGCCCTAAGAACCTGAAGGGAAAGGGCGGAGGGGGGTTCTCTCTCTGCCCCCGACAGCCCCGAGCTGGGTCGGTCCCTCAGACCCGGCCAGGGGCAGCCCATCCCCCGGCGCCCTTCCCCGGGGCATCCAAGGGCAGGCTCGGTGCCAGCACCACCCCGCTCGCCACTGCCCGACCATCGTCCTCCCTCGGGGGGCCTGGGCAGGACAGGGACCCGGCTGTGGGAGGCCTCCAGATCTCAGGCCTGGCACACCGTTTACCAGGCTGCTTCCTCCTCTGACGGGGGCCCAGCACACGCCCCAGGAGACTTGGGCAGCCGCCCCCAGGGCTCTAGCCTCTGGAACTCGTCCCCTTGGAAGGGGCCTGGCCCAGGTGCCAGGTTCGGCTGGTCGGCCAGCCTCCTTTGGAGGAAAGCAGGCAAGCCGAGCCAGGCTTGCAGTGGCCCTGGCGTGACACCTGCCACCTCAGGCAGAGGGCCTCCCGCGTGCCCTCCATGGCGGGTTTCTCCCCGGAGCCGTGGCCTGGGCACTAGGAAGGCCGGGCCTCCCCGACTCCCGGGAGGAGGGGCTAGCCCACTTGCGCCCTGGCCCCCAAACCCTCTGGTGCCATCTGCCTGTCTCGGCACTTCTGACTCCACAGAGCCTTTCCTACATCTGGGCTGCCTGCCGTGGCAAAGTGCAGGCGTGGGGTGAGGCCATGCTTTGTCTTTCCAGGAAAAAATGAGCCCCTGGCCGAAGCAGCAGGCCCAGGCAGAGCCTTGAGCTTGAAGCCCAGTAGGTCTGTGGCCCTCAGGGCCAGAGCCATGCTTTCAAGGGCAGGGAAGCGGCCTGCAAGCTGAGTGGGAGTGGGGGAGGGGAGGGAGACAGCTGAAGCCGAGTCCAGAAGGGCGGCGATGGAAGAGCTGCAGCTGGGTCAGAGCCTGGAGGGAGGGCGGGGCCTTCACTGAGGACCCCCCCCCCCGGAGGCCAGCCCTAGGCCCCGGCGGTCGCGCATGCGCCCTTGGCCTGTGCGGTGTGTGGGGGGTTGAACCCAAGCCCGCAGGGCTCCCGGAGCGGCCAGAGAAAGAAGGGCCCATGGAGAGGTAGGCGAGGTGGGCAGGGGGCGCCACCTTACTCTGCTCAGCTCCCTGAGGGAGAGAGACAGAGACAGAGACAGAGAGAGAGATCCCTGACCTCTGAGTCTCTGCCTCCACCGCTGGCTGGTGCCAACTCACGCGCCATCCACTTCCAGACATCACCCCCACGCCTGCCCCGGGGCCAGCCCCACCACAGAGAGGCCGGTTGGTTCCCGCTCACCTCTGTGCCGTCCCTTCCCGACCTGACCCCAGTGCAGGGGATAAGCTTCAGACAAGTCTTTCCATGTCCCTCTGCATGACAATAGACTTCCTCCCCTCTCCCATTCCACAGGCCCACCCGGGACATCCACCTTTGTCATTAGCTCAGGAGAGGATGCAAGATGAGAATCTCTGCTATTGTGTGGTGAGACTCAGTTTCCCGGGTTTCCCCCATGGACACATGTTCTTCAGCTGGGTCTGATTTTCTCCAGACAAGCTGTCTTGGGAAGGATTTGGCCAGCCCTAAGAACCTGAAGGGAAAGGGCGGAGGGGGGGTTCTCTCTCTGCCCCCGACAGCCCCGAGCTGGGTCGGTCCCTCAGACCCGGCCAGGGGCAGCCCATCCCCCGGCGCCCTTCCCCGGGGCATCCAAGGGCAGGCTCGGTGCCAGCACCACCCCGCTCGCCACTGCCCGACCATCGTCCTCCCTCGGGGGGCCTGGGCAGGACAGGGACCCGGCTGTGGGAGGCCTCCAGATCTCAGGCCTGGCACACCGTTTACCAGGCTGCTTCCTCCTCTGACGGGGCCCAGCACACGCCCCAGGAGACTTGGCAGCCGCCCCCAGGGCTCTAGCCTCTGAACTCGTCCCCTTGGAAGGGGCCTGGCCCAGGTGCCAGGTTCGGCTGGTCGGCCAGCCTCCTTTGGAGAAAGCAGGCAAGCCGAGCCAGGCTTGCAGTGGCCCTGACGTGACACCTGCCACCTCAGGCAGAGGGCCTCCCGCGTGCCCTCCATGGCGGGTTTCTCCCCGGAGCCGTGGCCTGGGCACTAGGAAGGCCGGGCCTCCCCGACACCCGGGAGGAGGGGCTAGCCCACTTGCGCCCTGGCCCCCAAACCCTCTGGTGCCATCTGCCTGTCTCGGCACTTCTGACTCCACAGAGCCTTTCCTACATCTGGGGCTGCCTGCCGTGGCAAAGTGCAGGCGTGGGGTGAGGCCATGGCTTTGTCTTTCCAGGAAAAAATGAGCCCCTGGCCGAAGCAGCAGGCCCAGGCAGAGCCTTGAGCTTGAAGCCCAGTAGGTCTGTGGCCCTCAGGGCCAGAGCCATGCTTTCAAGGCAGGGAAGCGGCCTGCAAGCTGAGTGGGAGTGGGGGAGGGGAGGGAGACAGCTGAAGCCGAGTCCAGAAGGGCGGCGATGGAAGAGCTGCAGCTGGGTCAGAGCCTGGAGGGAGGGCGGGGCCTTCACTGAGGACCCCCCCCCCCGGAGGCCAGCCCTAGGCCCAGGCGGTCGCGCATGCGCCCTTGGCCTGTGCGGTGTGTGGGGGGTTGAACCCAAGCCCGCAGGGCTCCCGGAGCGGCCAGAGAAAGAAGGGCCCATGGAGAGGTAGGCGGGGGTGGGCAGGGGGCGCCACCTTACTCTCCTCAGCACCCTGAGGGAGAGAGACAGAGACAGAGACAGAGAGAGAGATCCTGACCTCTGAGTCTCTGCCTCCACCGCTGGCTGGTGCCAACTCACGCGCCATCCCACTTCCAGCCATCACCCCCACGCCTGCCCCGGGGCCAGCCCCCACCACAGAGAGGCCGTTTGGTTCCCGCTCACCTCTGTGCCGTCCCTTCCCGACCTGACCCCAGTGCAGGGGATAAGCTTCAGACAAGTCTTTCCATGTCCCTCTGCATGACAATAGACTTCCTCCCCTCTCCCATTCCACAGGCCCACCCGGGACATCCACCTTTGTCATTAGCTCAGGAGAGGATGCAAGATGAGAATCTCTGCTATTGTGTGGGGAGACTCAGTTTCCCGGGTTCCCCCATGGACACATGTTCTTCAGCTGGGTCTGATTTTCTCCAACAAGCTGTCTTGGGAAGGATTTGGCCCAGCCCTAAGAACCTGAAGGGAAAGGGCGGAGGGGGGGTTCTCTCTCTGCCCCCGACAGCCCCGAGCTGGGTCGTCCCTCAGACCCGGCCAGGGGCAGCCCATCCCCCGGCGCCCTTCCCCGGGGCATCCAAGGGCAGGCTCGGTGCCAGCACCACCCCGCTCGCCACTGCCCGACCATCGTCCTCCCTCGGGGGCCTGGGCAGGACAGGGACCCGGCTGTGGGAGGCCTCCAGATCTCAGGCCTGGCACACCGTTTACCAGGCTGCTTCCTCCTCTGACGGGGCCCAGCACACGCCCCAGGAGACTTGGCAGCCGCCCCAGGGCTCTAGCCTCTGGAACTCGTCCCCTTGGAAGGGGCCTGGCCCAGGTGCCAGGTTCGGCTGGTCGGCCAGCCTCCTTTGGAGAAAGCAGGCAAGCCGAGCCAGGCTTGCAGTGGCCCTGACGTGACACCTGCCACCTCAGGCAGAGGGCCTCCCGCGTGCCCTCCATGGCGGGTTTCTCCCCGGAGCCGTGGCCTGGGCACTAGGAAGGCCGGCCTCCCCGACACCCGGGAGGAGGGGCTAGCCCACTTGCGCCCTGGCCCCGAAACCCTCTGGTGCCATCTGCCTGTCTCGGCACTTCTGACTCCACAGAGCCTTTCCTACATCTGGGCTGCCTGCCGTGGCAAAGTGCAGGCGTGGGGTGAGGCCATGGCTTTGTCTTTCCAGGAAAAAATGAGCCCCTGGCCGAAGCAGCAGGCCCAGGCAGAGCCTTGAGCTTGAAGCCCAGTAGGTCTGTGGCCCTCAGGGCCAGAGCCATGCTTTCAAGGCAGGGAAGCGGCCTGCAAGCTGAGTGGGAGTGGGGGAGGGGAGGGAGACAGCTGAAGCCGAGTCCAGAAGGGCGGCGATGGAAGAGCTGCAGCTGGGTCAGAGCCTGGAGGGAGGGCGGGGCCTTCACTGAGGACCCCCCCCCCCGGAGGCCAGCCCTAGGCCCCGGCAGTCGCGCATGCGCCCTTGGCCTGTGCGGTGTGTGGGGGGTTGAACCCAAGCCCGCAGGGCTCCCGGAGCGGCCAGAGAAAGAAGGGCCCATGGAGAGGTAGGCGAGGTGGGCAGGGGGCGCCACCTTACTCTGCTCAGCTCCCTGAGGGAGAGAGAGAGAGACAGAGACAGAGAGAGAGATCCCTGACCTCTGAGTCTCTGCCTCCACCGCTGGCTGGTGCCAACTCACGCGCCATCCCACTTCCAGCCATCACCCCCACGCCTGCCCCGGGGCCAGCCCCACCACAGAGAGGCCGGTTGGTTCCCGCTCACCTCTGTGCCGTCCCTTCCCGACCTGACCCCAGTGCAGGGGATAAGCTTCAGACAAGTCTTTCCATGTCCCTCTGCATGACAATAGACTTCCTCCCCTCTCCCATTCCACAGGCCCACCCGGGACATCCACCTTTGTCATTAGCTCAGGAGAGGATGCAAGATGAGAATCTCTGCTATTGTGTGGGGAGACTCAGTTTCCCGGGTTTCCCCCATGGACACATGTTCTTCAGCTGGGTCTGATTTTCTCCAGACAAGCTGTCTTGGGAAGGATTTGGCCAGCCCTAAGAACCTGAAGGGAAAGGGCGGAGGGGGGTTCTCTCTCTGCCCCCGACAGCCCCGAGCTGGGTCGGTCCCTCAGACCCGGCCAGGGGCAGCCCATCCCCCGGCGCCCTTCCCCGGGGCATCCAAGGGCAGGCTCGGCGCCAGCCCCACCCCGCTCGCCACTGCCCGACCATCGTCCTCCCTCGGGGGGGCCTGGGCAGGACAGGGACCCGGCTGTGGGAGGCCTCCAGATCTCAGGCCTGGCACACCGTTTACCAGGCTGCTTCCTCCTCTGACGGGGGCCCAGCACACGCCCCAGGAGACTTGGCAGCCGCCCCCAGGGCTCTAGCCTCTGGAACTCGTCCCCTTGGAAGGGGCCTGGCCCAGGTGCCAGGTTCGGCTGGTCGGCCAGCCTCCTTTGGAGAAAGCAGGCAAGCCGAGCCAGGCTTGCAGTGGCCCTGGCGTGACACCTGACACCTCAGGCAGAGGGCCTCCCGCGTGCCCTCCATGGCGGGTTTCTCCCCGGAGCCGTTGGCCTGGGCACTAGGAAGGCCGGGCCTCCCCGACTCCCGGGAGGAGGGGCTAGCCCACTTGCGCCCTGGCCCCCAAACCCTCTGGTGCCATCTGCCTGTCTCGGCACTTCTGACTCCACAGAGCCTTTCCTACATCTGGGCTGCCTGCCGTGGCAAAGTGCAGGCGTGGGGTGAGGCCATGGCTTTGTCTTTCCAGGAAAAAATGAGCCCCTGGCCGAAGCAGCAGGCCCAGGCAGAGCCTTGAGCTTGAAGCCCAGTAGGTCTGTGGCCCTCAGGGCCAGAGCCATGCTTTCAAGGCAGGGAAGCGGCCTGCAAGCTGAGTGGGAGTGGGGGAGGGGAGGGAGACAGCTGAAGCCGAGTCCAGAAGGGCGGCGATGGAAGAGCTGCAGCTGGGTCAGAGCCTGGAGGGAGGGCGGGGCCTTCACTGAGGACCCCCCCCCCCGGAGGCCAGCCCTAGGCCCCGGCAGTCGCGCATGCGCCCTTGGCCTGTGCGGTGTGTGGGGGGTTGAACCCAAGCCCGCAGGGCTCCCGGAGCGGCCAGAGAAAGAAGGGCCCATGGAGAGGTAGGCGAGGTGGGCAGGGGGCGCCACCTTACTCTGCTCAGCTCCCTGAGGGAGAGAGAGAGAGACAGAGACAGAGAGAGAGATCCCTGACCTCTGAGTCTCTGCCTCCACCGCTGGCTGGTGCCAACTCACGCGCCATCCCACTTCCAGCCATCACCCCCACGCCTGCCCCGGGGCCAGCCCCACCACAGAGAGGCCGGTTGGTTTCCCGCTCACCTCTGTGCCGTCCCTTCCCGACCTGACCCCAGTGCAGGGGATAAGCTTCAGACAAGTCTTTCCATGTCCCTCTGCATGACAATAGACTCCTCCCCTCTCCCATTCCACAGGCCCACCCGGGACATCCACCTTTGTCATTAGCTCAGGAGAGGATGCAAGATGAGAATCTCTGCTATTGTGTGGGGAGACTCAGTTTCCCGGGTTTCCCCCATGGACACATGTTCTTCAGCTGGGTCTGATTTTCTCCAGACAAGCTGTCTTGGGAAGGATTTGGCCAGCCCTAAGAACCTGAAGGAAAGGGCGGAGGGGGGTTCTCTCTCTGCCCCCGACAGCCCCGAGCTGGGTCGGTCCCTCAGACCCGGCCAGGGGCAGCCCATCCCCCGGCGCCCTTCCCCGGGGCATCCAAGGGCAGGCTCGGCGCCAGCCCCACCCCGCTCGCCACTGCCCGACCATCGTCCTCCCTCGGGGGGCCTGGGCAGGACAGGGACCCGGCTGTGGGAGGCCTCCAGATCTCAGGCCTGGCACACCGTTTACCAGGCTGCTTCCTCCTCTGACGGGGGGCCCAGCACACGCCCCAGGAGACTTGCAGCCGCCCCCAGGGCTCTAGCCTCTGGAACTCGTCCCCTTGGAAGGGGCCTGGCCCAGGTGCCAGGTTCGGCTGGTCGGCCAGCCTCCTTTGGAGAAAGCAGGCAAGCCGAGCCAGGCTTGCAGTGGCCCTGGCGTGACACCTGCCACCTCAGGCAGAGGGCCTCCCGCGTGCCCTCCATGGCGGGTTTCTCCCCGGAGCCGTGGCCTGGGCACTAGGAAGGCCGGGCCTCCCCGACTCCCGGGAGAGGGGCTAGCCCACTTGCGCCCTGGCCCCCAAACCCTCTGGTGCCATCTGCCTGTCTCGGCACTTCTGACTCCACAGAGCCTTTCCTACATCTGGGCTGCCTGCCGTGGCAAAGTGCAGGCGTGGGGTGAGGCCATGGCTTTGTCTTTCCAGGAAAAAATGAGCCCCTGGCCGAAGCAGCAGGCCCAGGCAGAGCCTTGAGCTTGAAGCCCAGTAGGTCTGTGGCCCTCAGGGCCAGAGCCATGCTTTCAAGGCAGGGAAGCGGCCTGCAAGCTGAGTGGGAGTGGGGGAGGGGAGGGAGACAGCTGAAGCCGAGTCCAGAAGGGCGGCGATGGAAGAGCTGCAGCTGGGTCAGAGCCTGGAGGGAGGGCGGGGCCTTCACTGAGGACCCCCCCCCCCGGAGGCCAGCCCTAGGCCCCGGCAGTCGCGCATGCGCCCTTGGCCTGTGCGGTGTGTGGGGGGTTGAACCCAAGCCCGCAGGGCTCCCGGAGCGGCCAGAGGAAAGAAGGGCCCATGGAGAGGTAGGCGAGGTGGGCAGGGGGCGCCACCTTACTCTGCTCAGCTCCCTGAGGGAGAGAGAGAGAGACAGAGACAGAGAGAGAGATCCCTGACCTCTGAGTCTCTGCCTCCACCGCTGGCTGGTGCCAACTCACGCGCCATCCCACTTCCAGCCATCACCCCCACGCCTGCCCCGGGGCCAGCCCCACCACAGAGAGGCCGGGTGGTTCCCGCTCACCTCTGTGCCGTCCCTTCCCGACCTGACCCCAGTGCAGGGGATAAGCTTCAGACAAGTCTTTCCATGTCCCTCTGCATGACAATAGACTTCCTCCCCTCTCCCATTCCACAGGCCCACCCGGACATCCACCTTTGTCATTAGCTCAGGAGAGGATGCAAGATGAGAATCTCTGCTATTGTGTGGGGAGACTCAGTTTCCCGGGTTTCCCCCATGGACACATGTTCTTCAGCTGGGTCTGATTTTCTCCAGACAAGCTGTCTTGGGAAGGATTTGGCCAGCCCTAAGAACCTGAAGGGAAAGGGCGGAGGGGGGTTCTCTCTCTGCCCCCGACAGCCCCGAGCTGGGTCGGTCCCTCAGACCCGGCCAGGGGCAGCCCATCCCCCGGCGCCCTTCCCCGGGGCATCCAAGGGCAGGCTCGGTGCCAGCACCACCCCGCTCGCCACTGCCCGACCATCGTCCTCCCTCGGGGGGCCTGGGCAGGACAGGGACCCGGCTGTGGGAGGCCTCCAGATCTCAGGCCTGGCACACCGTTTACCAGGCTGCTTCCTCCTCTGACGGGGCCCAGCACACGCCCCAGGAGACTTGGCAGCCGCCCCCAGGGCTCTAGCCTCTGGAACTCGTCCCCTTGGAAGGGGGCCTGGCCCAGGTGCCAGGTTCGGCTGGTCGGCCAGCCTCCTTTGGAGAAAGCAGGCAAGCCGAGCCAGGCTTGCAGTGGCCCTGACGTGACACCTGCCACCTCAGGCAGAGGGCCTCCGCGTGCCCTCCATGGCGGGTTTCTCCCCGGAGCCGTGGCCTGGGCACTAGGAAGGCCGGGCCTCCCCGACACCCGGGAGGAGGGGCTAGCCCACTTGCGCCCTGGCCCCCAAACCCTCTGGTGCCATCTGCCTGTCTCGGCACTTCTGACTCCACAGAGCCTTTCCTACATCTGGGCTGCCTGCCGTGGCAAAGTGCAGGCGTGGGGTGAGGCCATGGCTTTGTCTTTCCAGGAAAAAATGAGCCCCTGGCCGAAGCAGCAGGCCCAGGCAGAGCCTTGAGCTTGAAGCCCCAGAAGGTCTGTGGCCCTCAGGGCCAGAGCCATGCTTTCAAGGCAGGGAAGCGGCCTGCAAGCTGAGTGGGAGTGGGGGAGGGGAGGGAGACAGCTGAAGCCGAGTCAGAAGGGCGGCGATGGAAGGAGCTGCAGCTGGGTCAGAGCCTGGAGGGAGGGCGGGGCCTTCACTGAGGACCCCCCCCCGGAGGCCAGCCCTAGGCCCGGCAGTCGCGCATGCGCCCTTGGCCTGTGCGGTGTGTGGGGGGGTTGAACCCAAGCCCGCAGGGCTCCCGGAGCGGCCAGAGAAAGAAGGGCCCATGGAGAGGTAGGCGAGGTGGGCAGGGGGGCGCCACCTTACTCTGCTCAGCTCCCTGAGGGAGAGAGAGAGAGACAGAGACAGAGAGAGGAGATCCCTGACCTCTGAGTCTCTGCCTCCACCGCTGGCTGGTGCCAACTCACGCGCCATCCCACTTCCAGCCATCACCCCCACGCCTGCCCCGGGGCCAGCCCCACCACAGAGAGGGCCGGTTGTTCCCGCTCACCTCTGTGCCGTCCCTTCCCGACCTGACCCCAGTGCAGGGGATAAGCTTCAGACAAGTCTTTCCATGTCCCTCTGCATGACAATAGGACTTCCTCCCCTCTCCCATTCCACAGGCCCACCGGGACATCCACCTTTGTCATTAGCTCAGGAGAGGATGCAAGATGAGAATCTCTGCTATTGTGTGGGGAGACTCAGTTT